>NC_057805.1:451662416-451669009 GCF_018294505.1 Triticum aestivum | reverse complement strand
CACCTCGCCGGAGTCGCCGCGCCACCGTCCCGTCTCGCAGGAGTAACCACCGCCGTCGCCGGTTTTGTTTTGGTGAACCGGTATAAACCGTAAACCCGCCCGTTTTTTTAATTAGTTCGGTTTTTTTCTTTTTAGATCGGTTTTCTTTTTAGTTAAATCTAATTAGTGAACGTTCATTAGATTAGGATCAGCACTGAAAAGATTCGTTAGTTAGCGTGGGGCTGAATGTTCGTTCGGTAGAGTTTTTCTTTTTCTTTTAATTTCGGCCAGGGACACATCCGTGATTATTTTTTCGCAGATTAGTCCCTCTGTTTCAAACTAGCACAACTTTTTGCTCGCTTGTCCAAATCCAACGAAACCAATGCCCACTTCTTTGTTATGATCCCCTCTATCAACTAAAACAACTTGAACATGTTTTTGAAAATTTAAAATTTAGTTTCAAACAGATTTGTATTCAAACTTGTTTTGTTCATAACTCGAGTTTTATAACTCCGATTTAGTTGATTCTTTTTGCAAATCAAAGCTCTTGATCTAAACTTTCTGATAAGGCCAAATTCACTTAATTTTGGTACTGTTAGAAATTGTTTTATCTTGCAAGAGTTGATTTCTTGTTTTCGAAGTTTCCCGAGATCTTTTCTTCGATTCTTTTGCATGAGTGCTTATGTATGCAATTGCTTGCCTACGATAGATTAACCGGAGTGTGATGAGTAGAACTATCAGGAGTTATGAGTGCGAAATATCTTCATCAACAGTACAAGGCAAGTACACACTTTGATCATATCCCTTCATTACCCAATTTTTATGCATTAGTCTTATCCCTAAAACATTGCATGAGTAGGATTGATAACATGTGGGTATTGGGAAGTAGTTGATGAGGTAGAACCTATTGTCTTGCATTCAAACCCAGGGTATTATTGCGTTATGCTTGCACTGCTATGCTATGCTCGTAGACGTGGTTTGGTTTTGAGAGAATTCATGAAAGATGTGAGAGTTATTGTTAACTAAGGTTTAACTTAAGGTGGCTACTTTAATACACATCTGTGTGTATTGGTTGGGGCACCCTGGAGCACCCAGTGGTTTGCCCGGGCACCTGGAGAACCCAGTACTTGCCCAAGGGGATCCCGGAGTACCCGTGTGATCACCCTATGGAATGCCACCCAGGCTCAAAGGGATCATAAGATTATTCATGCTAGAAACTTCCGTGTGCAGCCACAAGCCATTATGGGCTCTGGCATAGTTGAGTATGTTGCGTGACCTCTTTCAGTGGTAGGCTAGCAGATGTAGGGGATGTAGGTGGTACTGTCTACCCAGAGTAAAGAGTTAATTCTTCTGAAAGACTGTGTCTCGGTCATCCATTTCTCAAACACCATGTAGTGCGAGAAATCCAACGGAGGAGATCGAGTCTTGTGGGGAAAAGTGCGCAAACCTCTGCAGAGTGTACAAACTAATCATGGTTAGCCGTGTCCCTGGTTATGGACATCTTGAGTCTCTGGTATTTCGATTATCATGTTGATCTCAACACTTTATTTAATTAATTTGATTGGGTTAATGATTTCTACTTTGGGATTGAGTTGGAGGAACCTTCTCAATATTTCAACCAACTTTGTAGTTAAATAAAATATATTCCTTTGTTGTAGGGAAAAATTAGCTTTATGCAAAATTAAACTTAGAGCCTCCACCAGCCAAATATGCATGTAGTGATAGATATTGTTCTTCTTTATCCTATGGTGTGAATTTGCCAGTACATTCAATGTACTGACCTACATGGCTGCAATGCTCATGCTGCAGGATTCTTACGACGAGTAAGTGATACGTTAGGGTTACGATTTCTACACTCAACTTTGTCGTTGGTGTTGATGGGAATCCACAACCTTGTTGTTACTTCCACTATATGGATTGAGGTAATAGTATTTATGTTACTTTATACATGTGATTTACCATTGTTATAAATCCTCGAGTACTGTGTGTGTCAGCATACCGATCCAGGGATGACACTTAAGCATAGAGACTTGACCGTCTATGGTCGGGTCTCTACAAGATGGTATCAGAGGACATGTTGACTGTAGGAAGTGACCCTAGAAACTGGCAAGCCCAAAGGAAAGATATTTCTCTAAAACTTTATTTTCAAAAGGATCCTTTCCTCTCTTCTTTTCTGAGCTTTATCAAATATTCCCTTTTAGTTAGACTATACCCCTTTCCCCTTTTGACCACACGAAGATTCGACTGATGAGACCGCTCCAATAAGTTCAAGATATCGGGCAACTAAGACCACTTCGGAATAAAGAGGATTTTACTGTGCATTAGAATAATGGAAACTACGATGGTTGAAGACTCCGAAGACTAGGAGAATTTGAAGGCTCTGAAGAATTTCCAGATTGGTATGAACTAGGAAGGCTACCCTTATGGAATTTGTCAGACTATTGAAGCTGTCAATACCCGAGATCAAGGTGTGTTGGAGAAAGACCGGAACATGGAGCATCGAGACTCAAGTTTCTGTCAAGAAAACCCAAAGGCAGGAGATATCAACTATGGAATGATAGCTCATGGCAATGACGTGGGCATAAACATGGCTATCCATCATGTTATCGCCCGCTTATGATATTGTCATCGTGCCGGGTTAAGCATGCATTTTTTCGGAAGGATTGGATGACAGAATGGCTAAGAGAGCACCTATCAGCAAAAGATGAAGTTTTAACCTTAGCTGGTGTATCACCAGGATCTGAGTATTACATCAAGAATGTTAAGATGGACCTGTAGGAAGCCGTATTCGACAAAGAAGTATTTCGTGAAGAACTCAGGACCCAGAAGCTGAAAGTAGCCAAGCTGGAGGACCAAAACCTCGAGATACCGGAGATTCGTCAGGAACTGAAGAACTGTAGGAACATGGTTCATGCCAAGGATGTTGAAACCCAGAAGTTTGGAACACAACTCCTGAAATATTGAAGGACATCACGAGAGACTTCACGTTAACAGAGATGATCTGGCAAAAGAACTTGAGGAGGACAAGCACAATCGGAAGAAGCCATCGGAGACATGAACACGACTTGAAGAGTTCGGCGACTTTGAAGATTTATTGACCTTTAGAAGACCCAACCCCTATTATATACTTACATTAGATGCAGCGTTTGTGAGCTGTCATTTGTTTGATGTTTTCCGACAGCCACAAAACAAAATCTGTCTTTTTCAAAACTTTTGATTGTATTGTGGGTATCCCTCCCTATCCCTCTTATCTCACCCCAAACCCTGGACCCAATAGAGAATGAATGGAGATGAACTCACATTTCCGGGACCGATAAGTTAGTTGGAGACGGGCTGATGGATTCAGAACATGGAAGGTTACATGAATAATAACACTATAGCCGGAAAGGATATGACCCAGCATGCTCTTCAGTGCTTTGAAAGAGGTGCTGCTACTTGGTGGAGGATGTACCAAACCACCAATGGATGGCAGGGAGTAACCACTTGGAAAGAATTTATGTTGACTCTGCTAAAGTCTCGGCTTGTGACCCAGAAGTTGAAGCCTTATGGAAATGATATGAAGAAACCTTGTGCATGCAAGCTATGGGGAGAAATAGGACAAAACCGTAAAGAACACAAGGATGAATGCACTCATTGTGAAGAAAGTCAACCAGCTGAAGAATGCCCAACTAGGCAGATTACTTGTTTCTTGTGTGAAGGGACTACCCACTACCCTGCTTAGTGTCACATTTACCCCATGGTACAAAGAACCATCCAGCAGAAGAAAGAAGCAATGAAAGGAGCCCTCGTGGAAATTTTAGAAGAACCTATGATGAAGGAAGAGGTGGAGGACACACCCAAAGAAGACCCAATTAAACCCTGCACCAAGTCTTGCTATTCATGTGGAGAAGAAGGACACATCTCCCAAAATTGCTTGAATGGGGACCTAGTAGAATTCCCGATAGAGGAAGTAGAGTATGACCCATAGGAAATAGAAGCCCTGATGGAACAAAAAAAGTCCAGGAAGAGAAATAGATTGAATTCCAGGAAGGACCTGAGTCATATCACCTGTTTCAGGTGCAAGGAGTCAGGGCACTACTTCAGCGTTTGCCCAAAAAGGAAGCCGAGGGCCCAAGGAGGCTTCGAAATCACAGGGAAACCGCGAGACTTGTCAGAAGTAAAATGTTTTTGTTGTAATGAAGCAAGGCACTTTGCCAGGGATTGTCCCAAAGAGAAGAAGGCATGTGCTAAATAGTTGAGTTTGCAACAAAGAAGTATACTAGTAGTAGTGTCAACATTTCTTTTATATCGGGGGTGTTGAGTTGAGGCATGTAATGGAAATGCAGGAGATTGAAATTATTTGAGAATCATAAAGTTAGCATCGTTGGTACTGATTTGGATTTTATGAGTTGTTACTCTATGAAGAAAGATTTTGACCACTTTCGAGGATATGAGAAATATGGTCTATGGAAGAATTTGTGCATTTCAAGGGTGGTAGTACCCTGTGAGGACACTTGACCCCTCGAAAAGGATAATGATGTTCCACGGAGTGGACTTCGGACAAAATAAGTACGAGTTTTATCTCGATATGTGGGGTATCCCAAGAGTATGAAGGGATTAGTACTATTGGATAAAAAGGAGGTATAATGCTGGTAATATGGAGCAACTGTAAATCCATGATGAGTCTGAGCAATCACGTCTTAGTTTGGACCAATAGAAGGAAGGGAGACAGTACAATTGGATGGATTTAAGAATGCTAGGAAGCTGGATGTTGGAATAATGATCAGTTGCCCCCGATGATGAGTTCAAAGTTTACAAGTGATGAGATGGGCCATAACCCACAGGCCCCAGGACCTGCCAAGAAGCAAGCACACTGTTGCTGAAGGAAAACCCCTGGAAGAAGATACGACTTTATCAACAAACGATCTTATAGGAGTTTATGCAAAACCTGAGAGTTGTGAAGGAACGATAGATGTTTGTTTGGCTTGCAGAATCAATGGATTTATCCGAACTTGGTTCATCGACAAGAGAAAATTCTGCAATGCTTGTGAGGATGACCGAGTGTTAGAACGCAAGATTCACTAAACCATATACAAGGTAATGATTTGGGTGCAGGATGGATTGATCACCATACCAACTTACTCGTATTATTCGCTTTGCTATATGGGATGGTAAATCTGAGTGACTTACCCATAGTACAGAGACGACGATATCAAAAGCTTGTTTAAACCTTAGAATGGTATGACAATTTTTCCCTTGTACAAGGCAGTTGTTGCCAATCGTAGGACATATGGTGAGGTTCAACCCAAACCCGTTTTCTGCAGGAGAAACCATAAATTGTTGACCACCATGAGATATCGATAGTTGTTTAGTATTGGCGCCAGACCCTTCACCTAAGAAGACCCATTCACAGAAGAACAGTACCAAGATGAAATGGACACAGGAATTGAGGAAAAGGTTATGCCACTACCGGAAGAGCCAGAGTAGGAATTTTCCCGAGAATCTGAGAAGACCGACACATTCAAGAATAAGGATGGAGTATATGAGTATTGATGGAACCGTAACAATGCTTCTAAGGGTGGTAGCACCCCAAACCCCCTGTGGCCACCGATGAATTTTGAGAAGACCCCCGAACCTAACCTATTTCTTTCTAGCCTCTCCGAATCTCGAGGGCGGGATTCATTTTAAGGGTGGTAGGTTTGTAACATCCCAAAATTCTAAATTTTGGAATGTTATAATAAATGAATAGCTTTGATTGATTGTTTGATTGCTTGGGTGAAATTGAGTGAAATTTGAAACTTTTTGAAAGTTGAATGAGAGCGAATAAAATGACTTTCCCAAAACTTTCACTTTGCTTTCTGATCTCCATGAATTCAAATTTATTTCATCACAAAACCCTAGAGAGAAGATGACATGACTTCTTCCATTTAAATAAATGAAAAGGGGATTTTGAAAAGATTTGAATTTCATTTGGAAATATTTCAAATTCAGAAACTTTATGCAACTCAATGATTTTCATGAGAGAAGATAAAATGACTTCTTCAAAATATATGAAATATGAGTTGGGAGTTTCAAAGAATCAAATTTAAAGTCCCTTTGAAAGTATTTTCAATTTGGAGTTAGTTGGGTTTTATTCAAATTATTTTTCTCCAAAAATAAAATATATGGAAATTAGGGTAAAATGATTCCCTACATTAGAAAATTGGAGAGAAATAAATTTGAAATCATTTTGGTATTTTTAAATTGATTTTTATGGGGTTTTATTGCAATAGTAGCACTCTTTGCTTTGTTTAAATTTTTGTGGATTTTATTTGACGTTAGAAAAATGTTCAAGTTATAGAAAAAAAAATTCTTAGATTTTGATATATTTTATGCTTAGATTATATTTTTATTTTATTGGTTTATTTTAATTTTCTGTAAAAATTGTAAAAAAAACTTCCTTCCGCCGACTGGGCCGGCGCAGCTCCAGCCAGGCCCAGCCCAGCTGCGCCGCACCGTGCCCAAGCTCGCGACGGAGTCCCAAGCATCACCGCCGCCAGCCGAAGTCCGGCCGGACTCCGCGCCCGCCTCGCGCCCCTCCTCCACGCCTCGCCTCCCCCCTTAAATACCGAGGCCCGGCCCCTCTCTCTGTCTCT
>NC_057805.1:451657694-451662034 GCF_018294505.1 Triticum aestivum | reverse complement strand
CGGAGTAACCACCGCCGTCGCCGGTTTTGTTTTGGTGAACCGGTTTAAACCGTAAACCCACCCGGTTTTTTTAATTAGTTCGGTTTTTTTCTTTTTAGATCGGTTTTCTTTTTAGTTAAATCTAATTAGCGAACGTTCATTAGATTAGGATCAGCAGTGAACAGATTCGTTAGTTAGCGTTCGGCAGAGAACGTTCGTTCGGTAGAGTTTTTCTTTTTCTTTTAATTTCGGCCAGGGACCCATCCGTGATTATTTTCTTTGCAGATTAGTCCCTCTATTTCAAACTAGCACAACTTTTTGCTCGCTTGTCCAAATCCAACGAAACCAACACCCACTTCTTCGTTATGATCCCCTCTATCCAGTAAAACAACTTGAACATGTTTTTGAAAATTTAAAATTTGGTTTCAAATAGATTTGTATTCAAACTTCTTTTGTTCATAACTCGAGTTTTATAACTCCGGTTTAGTTGATTCTTTTTGCAAATCGAAGCTCTTGATCTAAACTTTCTGATAAGACCAAATTCACTTAATTTTGGTACTGTTAGAAATTGTTTTATGTTGCAAGAGTTGATTGCTTGTTTTTGAAGTTTTCCGAGATCTTTTCTTCGATTCTTTTGCATGAGTGCTTATGCACGCAATTGCTTGCCTACGATAGATTGACTGGAGTGTGAAGAGTAGAACTATCAGGAGTTATGAGTGCAAAACATCTTCATCAACAGTACAAGGCAAGTTCACACTTTGATCATATCCGCTCATTATCCAGTTTTTATGCATTAGTCTTATCCCTCAAACATTGCATGAGTAGGATTGATAACATGTGGGTATTGGGAAGTAGTTGATGAGGTAGAACCTATTGTCTTGCATTCAAACCCAGGGTATTATTGTGTTATGCTTGCACTGCTATGCTATGCTCGTTGACGTGGTTTGGTTTTGAGAGAATTCATGAAAGATGTGAGAGTTATTGTTAACTAAGGTTTAACTTAAGGTGGCTACTTTAATACACATCTGGGTGGATTGGTTGGGGCACCCTGGAGCACCGAGTGGTTTGCCTGGGCACCTAGAGAACCCAGTGCTTGCCCAAGGGGATCTCGGAGTACCCATGTGATCACCCTATGGAATGCCACTGAGGCTCAAAGGGATCATAAAATTATTCATGCTAGAAACTTCCGTGTGCAGCCACAAGCCATTATGGGCTCTGGCATAGTTGAGTATGGTGCGTGACCTCTTTCAGTGGTAGGCTAGCAAATGTAGGGGATGTAGGTGGTACTGTCTACCCAGAGTAAAGAGTTAATGCTTCTGAAAGACTGTGTCTCGGTCATCCGTTTCTCAAACACCATGTAGTGCGAGAAATCCAACGGAGGAGATCGAGTCTTGTGGGGAAAAGTGCGCAAACCTCTGCAGAGTGTACAAACTAATCATGGTTAGCCGTGTCCCCGGTTATGGACATCTTGAGTCTCTGGTATTTGGATTATCATGTTGATCTCAACACTTTATTTAATTAATTTGATTGGGTTAATGATTTCTATTTTGGGAATGAGTTGGAGGAACCTTCTCAATATATCAACCAACTTTGTAATTAAATAAAATCTATTCCTTTGTTGTAGGAAAAAATTAGCTTTATGCAAAATTAAACTTAGAGCCTCCACCAGCCAAATATGCATGTAGTGATAGATATTGTTCTTCTTTATCCTATGGTGTGAATTTGTGAGTACATTCATTGTACTGACCTACATGGCTGCAACTTCTCATATTGCAAGATTCTTACGACGAGTAAGTGATACTTTAGGGTTACGATTTCTACACTCAACTTTGCTGTTGGTGTTGATGGGAATCCACAACCTTGTTGTTACTTCCACTATATGGATTGAGGTAATAGTATTTATGTTACTTTATACATGTGATTTACCTCTGTTATAAATCCTCGAGTATTGTGTGTGTCAGCATACCGATCCAGGGATGACACTTAAGCACAGAGACTTGACCGTCTGAGGTCGGGTCGCTACACATTTACTGTATTATTAAAGGCAAGAGGGAACATTTTGCAATGATTTTAGTACATAGGACAACTTATAATTATCTTGTCTACACATTCAGCAATGCTAAGTTTGGATGGACTTTTTTTCAAAAAAGTTTGATAGAATTTGGTTCTGCTGTTGATGCAACTGGCACCAAGCTGTTGAGTGCTTGGGACGAATAGCAGAGATTCATTAGCGGTGTCATCCTTCCTATATTATTCAACTTCTCTTGTGTTTCTTGAAACCATACCACCACTAATTGAATGAAAAGGCTAATGTTCCAACGTCCTGCCTAATAACATATAGAGCATGCCGAGCAACAACATTTAGGTTTCGGCAGGCGATGCTGCTATCACTACCAGAATCGCCCTTTTTGCTGAGCTCCAAAGAAACTCAGCAGAGCCCATATTAAACTCGACGAAATCTTTGTCGAGTGTCAAACTTGGCGCATCGCACTC
This sequence comes from Triticum aestivum, assembly GCF_018294505.1. Classification (NCBI taxonomy): domain Eukaryota; kingdom Viridiplantae; phylum Streptophyta; class Magnoliopsida; order Poales; family Poaceae; genus Triticum; species Triticum aestivum. The sequence continues at coordinate 451,659,562 of NC_057805.1, read as the reverse complement.
CGTTGAACGGGGCCCAACAACCATTAATACTTCCGAGTTCTTTTTATCGCGAACCCATGAATACTTAAACAATGTTTGTCGAGTTCCTATCAGAAAAAAACTCGACGAACCACACTGTCACACGGGACGGGCCATTAACGGAAGTGCCATGTGGCACAACTGTTTACCGAGTTTTGGCCCACAAAACTCAACAAAGTTAGGGCAATAGAAATAATCCAAGTGCCAGCACTCATTGCCCTGTATAAATATCTGCCGTGTTCTTTATTCAGTAGAACTGGGCAATCTGTTTGCCGAGTTCTAAACTCAGTAGTTTCCATCCAGTAAGGGTCCACCGTGTGGCACTGCATTATTACCCAGTGCTACATTTTGCTGAGTTTGTAAAAAATGAAACTAGGCAAATTTTCTGTCGAGTTTGAAACTCGTCAGTCTTCCATCCATTTAGGGCCCGATGCGTGGCACTACGTTATTACCCAGTGTCACATTTCGCCGAGTTCTTTGGTCAGTGGAACTGGGCAAACTGTTTGCCGACTTTGGCACTCGGTAGTAACTTAGTAACTTGTCCACTAAGGGACCAATGCGTGGCACTGCCTTATTGTTGTGTTCCATATTTTACCGAGTGCATGTTCAGCACAACTGGGCAAACTATGAGCCCATCAAGGCTCCCCTCTTCCTCTTCCTATCAAGCACTGTAACATGCTCACCATCCTTGTCGGGATCATCAAGGTTGATGGTGTCTAACTCTTGGGTGTCTGGATACTCGATCATCGGTGAGCCCAGTGGCTGACCGAACACCATCCTTGTCAGGACCATCCACGTTGATGGTGTCTGACTCCTGGGCGTCCGCATACTCGAGCATAGGTGAGCCTAGCAGCTGACGAGAGCCTAGGGCATGCTTGTCGGTTGCCAACCTGAAGAAGAAGATCCGTTGCATTTGGTGCTAGTTTTGGATGGGTGTGTTGAGGAACTCTGCTTCCTTGGGTGAGACCAAGAAAAAAATAGGACATAATGGTTAGTTAGAATGACAATGGTTCATAAGCTTAAACAGCTGGTTACTTAGAATGGCATGGTTTGTGAGCTAACTGCGATGTGACCTTGGTAGTGCTCTCCCTCCAAAAGGATTGAGCAGGTGTCCTCATCCCATGAAGCACTGCTCAGGTCTATGAGATTTCAACGTTGTGATCCACCTTGCTCTCCACTTCAGGAAGTGGTTGTAGACCTGGGTCGAGCTGACCTCTTGTCCACAAAACTCGAACACCTGCTTTGCAACAATGTTCAAGTGCACTGATACGTATCCAACATATCTACAATTTATGAAGTATTCATGAGATGTTTACAACAATTTTATATGGTTTTGGTATGATTTGCATGGAACTAACCGGGACTGACGTTGTTTTCAGCAGAACTACCGTGGTATTGTTTTTTGTGCATAAATGAAAGTTCTCCAAATGAGTTGAAACTTTTTGACGATTTTTTTGGAACAAAAGAGACCCCGAAGCTTCGTGGGAGGGCCAGAAGAGCCACGAGGAGGGCACAACCCACTAGGGCGCGCCTGGAGCCCAACCCGAGGCGTGGTGGGTGATACGTCTCCAACATATCTATAATTTTTTATTGTTCCATGCTATATTATATTCTGTTTTGGACATTAATGGGCTTTATTATACACTTCTATATTATTTTTGGGACTAACCTATTAACCGGAGGCCGAGCCCAGAATTACTGTTTTTTGCCTATTTCGGAGTTTCGCAGAAAAAGAATATCAAACGGAGTCCAAACGGAATGAAACCTTCGGGAACGTGATTTTTGGAACGAACGTGATCCAGAGGACTTGGACCCTACGTCAAGACATCAACCAGGAAGGCACGAGGTAG
>NC_057805.1:451548694-451657497 GCF_018294505.1 Triticum aestivum | reverse complement strand
ACGTTGCTCCACGGACATACTTCTTCCTCCTATATATACCTACGTACCCCCAAACTACCAGATACGGAGCCAAAAACCTAATTCCACCGCCGCAACCTTCTGTACCCGTGAGATCCCATCTTGGAGCCTTTTCCGGAGCTCCGTCGGAGGGGCATCGATCACGGAGGGCTTCTACATCAACACCATAGCCTCTCCGATGATGTGTGAGTAGTTTACCTCAGACCTTCGGGTCCATAGTTATTAGCTAGATGGCTTCTTCTCTCTTTTTGGATCTCAATACAATGTTCTCCCCCTCTCTTGTGGAGATCTATTCGATGTAATCTTCTTTTATGGTGTGTTTGTTGAGACCGATGAATTGTGGGTTTATGATCAAGTTTATCTATGAACAATATTTGAATCTTCTCTGAATTCTTTTATGTATGATTGGTTATCTTTGCAAGTCTCTTCGAATTATCAGTTTGGTTTGGCCTACTAGATTGATCTTTCTTGCAATGGGAGAAGTGCTTAGCTTTGGGTTCAATCTTGCGGTGTCCTTTCCCAGTGACAGTAGGGGCAGCAAGGCACGTATTGTATTGTTGCCATCGAGGATAACAAGATGGGGTTTATATCATATTGCATGAGTTTATCCCTCTACATCATGTCATCTTACTTAAAGCGTTACTCTGTTCTTTTGAACTTAATACTCTAGATGCATGCTGGATAGCGGTCGATGTGTGGAGTAATAGTAGTAGATGCAGGCAGGAGTTGGTCTACTTGTCACGGACGTGATGCCTATATACATGATCATACCTAGATATTCTCATAACTATGCTCAATTCTGTCAATTGCTCAACAGTAATTAGTTTACCCACTGTAATACTTATGCTCTCGAGAGAAGCCACTAGTGAAACCTATGGCCCCCGGGTCTATTTTCCATCATATTTAATTTCCCGACGACAAGCTATTTCTGGCGCCATTTTTATTTTGCTTTCTTTACTTTGCATCTTTATCATAAAAATACCAAAAATATTATCTTATCATATCTATCAGATCTCACTTTCGTAAGTGACCGTGAAGGGATTGACAACCCCTTTATTGCGTTGGTTGCGATGATTTATTTGTTTGTGTAGGTGCGAGGGACTCGTGCGTGGCCTCCTACTGGATTGATACCTTGGTTCTCAAAAACTGAGGGAAACACTTACGCTACTTTACTGCATCACCCTTTCCTCTTCAAGAGAAAACCAACGCAATGCTCAAGAGGTAGCAAGAAGGATTTCTGGCGCCGTTGCCGGGGAGTCTACGCAAAAGTCAACATACCAAGTACCCATCACAAACCCTTATCTCCCGCATTACATTATTTGCCATTTGCCTCTCGTTTTCCTCTCCCCCACTTCACCCTTGCCATTTTATTCGCCCTCTCTTTTTCGTTCGCCTCTTTTTCGCTTGCTTCTTGTTTGCTCGTGTGTTGGATTGCTTGCTTGTCAGGATGGCTCAAGATAATACCAAATTGTGTGACTTTACCAATACCAACTACAATGATTTCCTTAGCACTCCGATTGCTCCTCTTACCGATACTGAATCTTGTGAAATTAATGCTGCTTTGTTGAATCTTGTCATGAAAGATCAATTCGCCGACCTTCCTAGTGAAGATGTCGCTACCCATCTAAATAGCTTCATTGATTTGTGTGATATGCAAAAGAAGAAAGATGTGGACAATGATATTGTTAAATTGAAGCTTTTTCCTTTTTCGCTTAGAGATCGTGCTAAAGCTTGGTTTTCGTCTTTGCCTAAAAATAGTATTGATTCTTGGAATAAGTGCAAAGATGCTTTTATCTCTAAGTATTTTCCTCCCGCTAAGATCATCTCTCTTAGAAACGATATTATGAATTTTAAGCAACTTGATCATGAACATGTTGCACAAGCTTGGGAGAGGATGAAATTAATGATACGTGATTGCCCTACACATGGTTTGAATTTGTGGATGATTATACAAAAAATTTATGCCGGATTGAATTTTGCTTCTAGAAATCTTTTAGATTCGGCCGTGGGAGGCACTTTTATGGAAATCACTTTAGAAGAAGCTACTAAACTCCTAGATAATATTATGGTTAATTATTCTCAATGGCACACCGAAAGATCCACTACTAAAAAAGTGCATGCGATAGAAGAAATTAATGTTTTGAGTGGAAAGATGGATGAACTTATGAAGTTATTTGCTAATAAAAGTGTTTCTACTGATCCTAATGATATGCCTTTGTCTACTTTGATTGAGAATAATAATGAATCTATGGATGTGAATTTTGTTGGTAGGAATAATTTTGGTAACAACGCGTATAGAGGAAACTTTAATCCTAGGCCATGTCCTAGTAATTCCTCTAATAATTATGGTAATTCCTACAACAATTCTTATGGAAATTTTAATAAGATACCTTCTGAATTTGAGACTAGTGTTAAGGAGTTTATGAATTCGCAAAAGAATTTCTATGCTTTGCTTGAAGAAAAATTGCTTAAAGTTGATGAATTGGCTAGGAACGTTGATAGAATTTATCTTGATGTTGATTCTTTGAAACTTAGATCTATTCCACCTAAGCATGATAGCAATGAGTCTCTCAAGGCCATGAGAATTTCCATTGATGAATGCAAAGAAAGAACCGCTAGGATGCATGCTAAGAAAGATTGTTTTGTGAAAGCGTGTTCTTCTAGTTTCTATGAAAATAAAGAAGAAGATCTAAAAGTTATTGATGTGTCCCCTATTAAATCTTTGTTTTGCAATATGAATCTTGATAATGACGGGACTGAATATGATCCACCTTTACCTAGAAGGCGTTCCAAAAATTCGGAGTTTTTAGATCTTGATGCAAAAATTAGTAAAAGTGGGATTGAAGAGATCAAAACTCTAGATATTAATGAACCCACTATTTTGGATTTCAAGGAATTTAATTGTGATAATTGCTCTTTGATAGATGTATTTCCTTGTTGCAATCCGTGCTAAATTCTCCACATGCTTATAGTCAAAATAAAGCCTTTACCAAACATATCGTTGATGCTTTGATGCAATCTTATGAAGAAAAACTTGAGTTGGAAGTTTATATCCCTAGAAAACTTTATGATGAGTGGGAACCTACTATTAAAATTAAAATTAAAGATCATGAATGCTATGCTTTGTGTGATTTGGGTGCTAGTGTTTCCACGATTCCAAGGGCTTTGTGTGATTTGCTAGGTTTCCGTGATTTTGATGATTGTTCTTTAAACTTGCACCTTGCGGATTCCACTATTAAGAAACCTATGGGAAGAATTAATGATGTTCTTATTGTTGCAAATAGGAACTATGTGCCCGTAGATTTTATTGTTCTTGATATAGATTGCAATCCTTCATGTCCTATTATTCTTGGTAGACCATTCCTTAGAACAATTGGTGCAATTATTGATATGAAGGAAGGGAATATTAGATTCCAATTTCCGTTAAGGAAAGGCATGGAACACTTCCCTAGAAAGAAAATAAAATTACCTTATGAATCTATTATGAGAGCCACTTATGGATTGCCTACCAAAGATGGCAATACCTAGATCTATCCTTGCTATTATGCCTAGCTAGGGGCGTTAAACGATAGCGCTTGTTGGGAGGCAACCCAATTTTATTTTTAGTTTTTTGCTTTTTTGCTTCTGTTTAGGAATAAATATTTGATCTAGCCTCTGGTTAGATGTGTTTTTATGTTTTAATTAGTGTTTGTGCCAAGTTTAACCTATAGGATCTTCTTGGATGATAGTTATTTGATCTTGCTGAAAATTCCAGAAACTTTCTGTTCACGAAAATAATTGTTAAAAATCACCAGAATGTGATAAAATATTTATTCCAATTGCTTGTGATCAATAAACAAATTTTCTAGGTCTTCCTATTTTGGCTGAATTTTTGGAGTTCCAGAAGTTTGCGTTAGTTACAGATTACTACAGACTGTTCTGTTTTTGACAGATTCTGTTTTTCGTGTGTTGTTTGCTTATTTTGATGAATCTATGGCTAGTAAAATAGTTTATAAACCATAGAGAAGTTGGAATACAGTAGGTTTAACACCAATATAAATAAAGAATGGGTTCATTACAGTAATTTGAAGTGATGTTTTGTTTTCTTTCGCTAACAGAGCTCACGAGATATTCTGGTGAGTTTTGTGTTGTGAAGTTTTCAAGTTTTGGGTAAAAAATTTGATGGATTCTGGAACAAGGAGTGGCAAGAGCCTAAGCTTGGGGATGCCCATGGCACCCCAATGTTGGAAATATTCCCTAGAGGCAATAATAAAATGGTTATTATTGTATTTCCTTGTTCATGATAATTGTCTGTTGTTCATGCTATAATTGTATTAACTGGAAACTGTAATACATGTGTGAATACATAGACCACAACATGTCCCTAGTAAGCCTCTAGTTGACTAGCTCGTTGATCAATAGATGGTTATGGTTTCCTGACCATGGACATTGGGTGTCATTGATAACGGGATCACATCGTTAGGAGAATGATGTGATGGACAAGACCCAATCCTAAGCATAGTACAAGATCGTGTAGTTCGTTTGCTAGAGCTTTTCTAATGTCAAGTATCATTTCCTTAGACCATGAGATTGTGCAACTCCAGGATACCGTAGGAATGCTTTGGGTGTACCAAACGTCACTACGTAACTGGGTGGCTATAAAGGTGCACTACAGGTATCTCTGAAAGTGTCTGTTGGGTTGGCACGAATCGAGACTGGGATTTGTCACTCCGTATGACGGAGAGGTATCTCTGGGCCCACTCGGTAATGCATCATCATAATGAGCTCAATGTGACTAAGGAGTTAGCCACAGGATCATGCGTTACGGTACGAGTAAAGTGACTTGCCGGTAACGAGATTGAACAAGGTATTGGGATACCGACGATCGAATCTCGGGCAAGTAACGTACCGATTGACAAAGGGAATTGTATACGGGATTGATTGAATCCTAGACATCGTGGTTCATCCAATGAGATCATCATGGAACATGTGGAAGACAACATGGGTATCCAGATCCCGCTGTTGGTTATTGACCGGAGAGTCGTCTCGGTCATGTCTGCTTGTCTCCCGAACCCGTAGGGTCTACACACTTAAGGTTCGGTGACGCTAGGGTTGTAGAGATATTAGTATGCGGTTAACCGAAAGTTGTTCGGAGTCCCGGATGAGATCCCGGATGTCACGAGGAGTTCCGGAATGGTCCGGAGGTAAAGATTTATATATGGGAAGTCCTATTTTGGCCACCGGAAAATGTTCGGGATTTTTCGGTATTGTACCGGGAAGGTTCTAGAAGGTTCTGAAGTGGGGCCCACCTGCATGGGGGGACCCACATGAACGTGGGTAGTGGGGGCAAGGCCCCACACCCCTGGTCAAGGCGCACCAAGATCCCACCTTAGAAGGAATAAGATCATATCCCGAAGGGATAAGATCAAGATCCCTAAAAAAGGGGGATAACAATCGGTGGGGAAGGGAAATGATGGGATTTCTTTCCCCCACCTTTGCCAAGGCCCCAATGGACTTGGAGGGCAAGAAACCAGCCCCCTCCACCCCTATATATAGTGGGGAGGCGCATGGGAGCAGCACCACAAGCCCTGGCGCCTCCCTCCCTCCCGTGACACCTCTTCCTCCCCGCTTGCGCTTGGCGAAGCCCTGCCGGGATCCCGCTACTTCCACCACCACGCCGTCGTGCTGCTGGATCTCCATCAACCTCTCCTCCCCTCTTGCAGGATCAAGAAGGAGGATACATCGCTGCTCCGTACGTGTGTTGAACGCGGAGGTGCCGTCCGTTCGACGCTAGGATCATCGGTGATTTGGATCACGACGAGTACGACTCCATCAACCCCGTTCTCTTGAACACTTCCGCTCGCGATCTACAAGGGTATGTAGATGCACTCCTCCTCTCTCGTTGCTAGCATCTCCTAGATTGATCTTGGTGACACGTAGGAAAATTTTGAATTTCTGCTACGTTCCCCAACAGTGGTATCAGAGCCAGGTTTATGCGTAGATTCTATGCACGAGTAGAACACAAAGTAGTTGTGGGCGACGATTTGTTCAATTTGTTTACCGTTACTAGTCTTATCTTGATTTGGCGGCATTGTGGGATGAAGCGGCCCGGACCGACCTTACACGTACTCTTACATGAGACAGGTTCCACCGACTGACATGCACTTGATGCATAAGGTGGCTAGCGGGTGTCTGTCTCTCCCACTTTAGTCGGATCGGATTCGATGAAAAGGGTCCTTATGAAGGGTAAATAGCAATTGGCATATCACCGTTGTGGCTTTTGCGTAGGTAAGAAACGTTCTTGCTAGAAACCCATAGCAGCCACGTAAAACATGCAACAACAATTAGAGGACGTCTAACTTGTTTTTGCAGGGTATGCTATGTGATGTGATATGGCCAAAAGGATGTGATGAATGATATATGTGATGTATGAGATTGATCATGTTCTTGTAATAGGAATCACGACGTGCATGTCGATGAGTATGACAACCGGCAGGAGCCATAGGAGTTGTCTTAATTTATTATATGACCTGCGTGTCAATGAAAAACGCCATGTAATTACTTTACTTTATTGCTAACCGTTAGCCATAGTAGTAGAAGTAATAGTTGGCGAGACAACTTCATGAAGACACGATGATGGAGATCATGGTGTCATGCCGGTGACGAAGGTGATCATGCCGCGCCTCGAAGATGGAGATCAAAAGGCGCAAGATGATATTGGCCATATCATGTCACTTTATGATTTGCATGTGATGTTTGTCATGTTTACATCTTATTTGCTTAGAACGACGGTAGCATAAATAACATGATCCCTCACTAAAATTTCAAGAGATGTGTTTCCCCCTAACTGTGCACTGTTGCGAAGGTTCGTTGTTTCGAAGCACCACGTGATGATCGGGTGTGATAGATTCTAATGTTCGCATACAACGGGTGTTGACGAGCCTAGCATGTACAGACATGGCCTCGGAACACAAGCAAAACACTTAGGTTGACTTGACGAGCCTAGCATGTACAGACATGGCCTCGGAACACAAGTGACCGAAAGGTCGAACATGAGTCGTATAGTAGATACGATCAACATGGAGATGTTCACCGATGATGACTAGTCCGTCTCACGTGGTGATCGGACACGGCCTAGTCGATTCGGATCATGTATCACTTAGATGACTAGAGGGATGTCTATCTAAGTGGGAGTTCATTAAATAATCAGATGAACTTAATTATCATGAACATAGTCAAAAGGTCTTTGCAAATAATGTCGTAGCTTACGCTTTAGTTCTACTAAGATATGTTCCTAGAAAAAAAATTAGTTGAAAGTTGATAGTAGCAATTATGCGGACTGGGTCCGTAAACTGAGGATTGCCCTCATTGCTGCACAGAAGGCTTATGTCCTTAATGCACCGCTCGGTGTGCTGAACCTCGAGCGTCGTCTGTAGATGTTATGAAACATCTGACATACACGTTTTGATGACTACGTGATAGTTCAGTGTGTGATGCTAACGGTTTAAAATTGTGGCACCAAAGACGGTTTTGAAACGTCGCAGAACATATGAGATGTTCCAAAGACTGAAATTGGGATTTCAGACTAATGCCCACGTCAAGAGGTATGAGACCTCTGACAAGTTTCTTAAGCCTGCAAACTAAGGGAGAAAAGCTCAATCATTGAGCATGTGCTCAGATTGTCTGAGTACTACAATCACTTGAATCGAGTGGGAGTTAATCTTCCAGATGAGATAGTGATGGTTCTCCATAGTCACTGCCACCAAGCTATTAGAGCTTCGTGGTGAACTATAACATATCAGGGATAGACATGATGGTCCTTGAGCAACTCGCGATGTTTGACACCGCGAAAGTAGAAATCAAGAAGGAGCATCAATTGTTGATGGTTAGTAAAACCACTAGTTTCTAGAAGGGCAAGGGCAAGAAGGGATACTTCATGAAACGGCAAATCAGTTGCTGCTCTAGTGAAGAAACCCAAGGTTGAACCCAAACCCGAGACTAAGTGCTTCTGAAATGAGGGGAACGGTCACTGAAGCAGAACTACCCTAGATACTTCGTAGATGAGAAGGCTGGCAAGGTCGACAGAAGTATATTGGATATACATTATATTAATGTGTACTTTACTAGTACTCCTAGTAGCACCAGGGTATTAGATACCGGTTCGGTTGCTAAGTGTTGGTAACTCGAAATAAAAGCTGCGGAATAAACGGAGACTAGCTAAAGGTGAGATGACGATATGTGTTGGAAGTGTTTCCAAGGTTGATGTGATCAAGCATCGCATGCTCCCTCTACCATCGAGATTGGGGTTAAACCTGAATAATAATTATTTGGTGTTTGCGTTGAGCATAGACATGATTGGATTATGTTTATCGCAATACGGTTATTCATTAAAGGAGAATAATGGTTACTCTGTCTATTTGAATAATACCTTCAATGGTCTTGCACCTAAAATGAATGGTTTATTGAATCTCGATCGTAGTGATACACATGTTCATGCCAAAAGATATAAGATAGTAATGATAGTACCACATACTTGTGGCACTGCCACTTGAGTCATATTGGTATAAAACGCATGAAGAAGCTCCATGTTGATGGATCTTTGGACTCACTCATTTTTGAAAAGATTGAGACATGCAAACCATGTCTATTAGTATATATGCATGAAGAAAGTCCATACAGATGGATCATTTGGACTCACTTGATTTCGAATCACTTGAGACATGCAAATCATACCACATGGGCAAGATGACTGAAAGGCCTCATTTTCAGTAAGATGGAACAAGAGAGCAACTTGTTGGAAGTAATACATTTGATGTGTGCAGTCCAATGAGTGCTGACGCACGCAGTGGATATCGTTATGTTCTTACTTCACAGATGATTTGAGTAGATGCTGAGAATATTTACTTGATGAAACACAAGTCTGAATTATTGAAAGGTTCAAGTAAGTTCAGAGAGAAGTTGAAGATCGTCGTGACAAGAGGATAAAATGTCTATGATATGATCATAGAGATGAATATCTGAGTTACGAGTTTGGCACACAATTAAGAAATTGTGGAAATTGTTTCACGACTAATACCGCCTGGAACACCATATTGTGATGGTGTGTCCGAACATCAGAACTGCACCCTATTGGATATGGTGCATACCATGATGTCTCTTATCGAATTACAACTATCGTTTATGGGTTAGGCATTAGAGACAACCGCATTCACTTTAAATAGGGCACCACGCAATTCCGTTGAGACGACACCGTATGAACTATGGTTTAGAGAAATCTAAGCTGTCGTTTCTTAAAAGTTTGGGGCTGCGACGCTTATGTGAAAAAGTTTCAGGCTGATAAGCTCGAACCCAAAGCGGATAAATGCATCTTCATAGAATACCCAAAACAGTTGGGTATACCTCCTATTTCAGATCTGGAAGGAAAAGTGATTGTTTCTAGAAACGGGTCCTTTCTCGAGGAAAAGTTTCTCTCGAAAGAATTGAGTGGGAGGATGGTGGAGACTTAATGAGGTCATTGAACCGTCACTTCAACTAATGTGTAGCAGGGCACAGGAAGTTGTTCCTGTGGCACCTACACCAATTGAAGTGGAAGCTTATGATAGTGATCATGAAACTTCAGATCAAGTCACTACCAAACCTCATAGGACGACAAGGATGCGTACTACTTCAGAGTGGTACGTAATCCTGTCTTGGAAGTCATGTTGCTAGACAACAATGAACCTACGAGCTATGGAGAAGCAATGGTGGGCCCGGATTCCGACGAATGGCTCGAGGCCATAAAATCCGAGAGGATCCATGTATGAAAACAAAGTATAGACTTTGAAAGAACTACTTGATGGTCGTAAGGCTGTTGGGTACAGATGGATTTTAAAGGGAAGATAGACAATGATGGTAAGTGTCACCATTAAGAAAGCTCGACTTGTCGTTAAGATGTTTTCCGGCAAGTTCAAGGACTTGACTGTGATGAGACTTTCTCACTCGTAGCGATGCTAAGAGTGTGTTAGAATTATATTAGCAGTTACTGCAGTATTTATGAAATCTTGTAGATAGGATGTCAAAACATTGTTTCCTCGACGATTTTCTTGAGGAAAGGTTGTATGTGATACAACCAGAAGGTTTTGTCAATCCTGAAAGATGCTAACAAGTATGCAAAGCTCCAGCAATCCTTCTAAGGATTGGAGTAAGCATCTCAGAGTTGGAATGAACGCTTTGATGAGATGATCAAAGATTTTGGGTTTATACAAAGTTCATGAGAAACTTGTATTTCCAAAGAAGTGAGTGGGAGCACTATAGAATTTTTGATGAGTATATGTTGTTAACATATTGTTGATCAGAAATGATGTAGAATTTCTGGAAAGCATCCAGGGTTATTTGAAAAGTGTTTTTAATGGAAAACCTGGATTAAGCTACTTGAACATTGAGCATCAAGATCTATAAGGATAGATCAAAAACGCTTAATAGTACTTTCAAATGAATACATACCGTGACAAGATTTTGAAGGAGTTCAAAATAGATCAGCACAGAAGGAGTTCTTGGCTGTGTTACAAGGTGTGAGTATTGAGTAAGACTCAAGACCTGACCATGGCAGAAGAAAGAGAAAGGACGAAGGTCGTCCCCTATGCTTTAGACGTAGGCTCTACAATATGCTATGCTGTGTACCGCACCTGAAGTGTGCCTTTCCATGAGTTAGTCAAGGGGTACAATAGTGATCCAGGAAGGGATCACATGACAGCGGTCGAACTTATCCTTAGTATCTAGTGGACTAAGGAATTTTCTCGATTATGGAGGTGGAAAGGGGGTTCGTTGTAAAGGGTTACGTCAATGCAAACTTTGACACTAATCCGGATGACTCTGAGTAGTGAACCGGATTCGTATAGTAGAGCAGTTATTTGGAATAGCTCCAAGTAGCGCGTGGTAGCTGCATCTACAAGATGACATAGAGATTTGTAAAGCACACACGGATCTGAATGTTGCAGGCCCGTTGACTAAAACCTCTCTCGTAAGCATAACATGATCAAACCCTAGAACTCATTGAGTGTTAATCACATGGTGATGTGAACTCTCTAGTAAACTCTTGGGTATTAGTCACAAGGCGATGTGAACTTTGAGTATTAATCACATGGTGATGTGAACTAGATTATTGACTCTAGTGCAAGTGGGAGACCGTTGGAAATATGCCCTAGAGGCAATAATAAAATGGTTATTATTGTATTTCCTTGTTCATGATAATTGTCTGTTGTTCATGCTATAATTGTATTAACTGGAAACCGTAATACATGTGTGAATACATAGACCACAACATGTCCCTAGTAAGCCTCTAGTTGACTAGCTCGTTGATCAATAGATAGTTATGGTTTCCTGACCATGGACATTGGATGTCATTGATAACGGGATCACATCACTAGGAGAATGATGTGATCGACAAGACCCAATCCTAAGCATACCACAAGATCATGTAGTTCGTTTGCTAGAGCTTTTCTAATGTCAAGTATCATTTCCTTAGACCATGAGATTGTGCAACTCCCGGATACCATAGGAATGCTTTGGGTGTACCAAACGTCACTACGTAACTGGGTGGCTATAAAGGTGCACTACAGGTAACTCCGAAAGTGTCTGTTGGGTTGGCACGAATCGAGACTGGGATTTGTCACTCCGTATGACAGAGAGGTATCTCTGGGCCCACTCAGTAATGCATCATCATAATGAGCTCAATGTGACTAAGGAGTTAGCCACGGGATCATGCGTTACGGTACGAGTAAAGTGACTTGCCAGTAACGAGATTGAACAAGGTATTGGGATACCGACGATCGAATCTCGGGCAAGTAACGTACCGATTGACAAAAGGAATTGTATACGGGATTGATTGAATCCTCGACATCGTGGTTCATCTGATGAGATCATCGTGGAACATGTGGGAGCCAACATGGGTATCCAGATCCGCTGTTGGTTATTGACCGGAGAGTCGTCTCGGTCATGTCTGCATGTCTCCCGAACCCGTAGGGTCTACACACTTAAGGTTCGGTGACGCTAGGATTGTAGAGATATTAGTATGTGGTTAACCGAAAGTTGTTCGGAGTCCCGGATGAGCTCCCGGATGTCACGAGGAGTTCCGGAATGGTACGGAGGTAAAGATTTATATATGGGAAGTCCTATTTTGGCCACCGGAAAATGTTTGGGATTTTTCGGTATTGTATCGGGAAGGTTCTAGAAGGTTCCGAAGTGGGGCCCACCTGCATGGGGGGACCCACATGAACGTGGGTAGTGGGGCAAGGCCCCACACCCCTGGTCAAGGCGCACCAAGATCCCACCTTAGAAGGAATAAGATCATATCCCGAAGGGATAAGATCAAGATCCCTAAAAAAGGGGGATAACAATCGGTGGGGAAGGGAAATGATGGGATTTCTTTCCCCCACCTTTGCCAAGGCCCCAATGGACTTGGAGGGCAAGAAACCAGCCCCCTCCACCCCTATATATAGTGGGGAGGCGCATGGGAGCAGCACCACAAGCCCTGGCGCCTCCCTCCCTCCCGTGACACCTCTTCCTCCCCGCTTGCGCTTGGCGAAGCCCTGCCGGGATCCCGCTACTTCCACCACCACGCCGTCGTGCTGCTGGATCTCCATCAACCTCTCCTCCCCTCTTGCAGGATCAAGAAGGAGGATACATCGCTGCTCCGTACGTGTGTTGAACGCGGAGGTGCCGTCCGTTCGACGCTAGGATCATCGGTGATTTGGATCACGACGAGTACGACTCCATCAACCCCGTTCTCTTGAACACTTCCGCTCGCGATCTACAAGGGTATGTAGATGCACTCCTCCTCTCTCGTTGCTAGCATCTCCTAGATTGATCTTGGTGACACGTAGGAAAATTTTGAATTTCTGCTACGTTCCCCAACACCCAAGATAATCTAAGGACACCTAAAAGCCAAAGCTTGGGGATGCCCCGGAAGGCATCCCCTCTTTCGTCTACTTCCATCGGTAACTTTACTTGGAGCTATATTTTTATTCACCACATGATATGTGTTTTGCTTGGAGCGTCTTGTATTATTTGAGTCTTTTTTTGTTAGTTTGCCACAATCATCCTTGCTGTACACACCTTTTGAGAGAGACACACATGATTCGGAAATTGTTAGAATACTCTATGTGCTTCACTTAAATCTTTTGAGTTATATAGTTTTTGCTCTAGTGCTTCACTTATATCTTTTAGAGCATGGTGGTGGATTTGTTTTATAGAAACTATTGTTCTCTCATGCTTCACTTAGATTATTTTTAGAGTCCTACAAAACAGCATGGTAATTTGCTTTAATTATGATAGGCATTCAAGATTAGTAAAATATTTCTTATGAGTGTGTTGAATACTATGAGAAGTTAGATGCTTGATAATTGTTTTGAGATATGGAGATGGTGATATTGGAGTCATGCTAGTTGAGTAGTTGTGAATTTGAGAAATACTTATGTTAAAGTTTGTGATTCCCGTAGCATGCACGTATGGTGAACCGTTATGTGATGAAGTCGGAGCATGATTTATTTATTGATTGTCTTCCTTATGAGTGGCGGTCGGGGACGAGCGATGGTCTTTTCCTACCAATCTATCCCCATAGGAGCATGCGCGTAATACTTTGCTTTGATAACTTGTAGATTTTTGCAATAAGTATATGAGTTTTTTAAGACTAATGTTGAGTCCATGGATTATACGCATTTTTCTTTCTTCCACCATTGCTAGCCTCTCTAATACCGCGCACTTTTTGTCGGTATCATACACCCACCATATACCTTCCTCAAAACAGCCACCATACCTACCTATCATGGCATTTCCATAGCCATTCCGAGATATATTGCCATGCAACTTACCACCGTTTCGTTTACTATGACATGCTCCATTATTGTCATATTGCTTCGCATGATCGTGTTGTTGACATCGTATTTGTGGCAAAGCCACCGTTCATAATTCTTTCATACATGTCACTCTTGATTCATTGCATATCCCGGTACACCGCCGGAGGCATTCACATAGAGTCATATTTTGTTCTAAGTATTGAGTTGTAATTGCTGAGTTGCAAGTAAATAAAAGTGTGATGATCATCATTTTTAGAGCATTGTCCCAAGTGAGGAAAGGATGATGGAGACTATGATTCCCCCACAAGTCGGGATGAGACTCCGGGAAAAGAAAAAAAAGAGGCCATAAAAAAACAGAAAAGGCCCAAATAAAAAAAATAAAAAAATGAGAGAAAAAGAGAGAAGGGACAATGTTACTATCCTTTTACCACACTTGTGCTTCAAAGTAGCACCATGATCTTCATGATAGAGAGTCTCCTATGATATCACTTTCATATACTAGTGGGAATTTTTCATTATAGAACTTGGCTTGTATATTCCAATGATGGGCTTCCTCAAAATGCCCTAGGTCTTCGTGAGCAAGCGAGTTGGATGCACACCCACTTAGTTTATTTTATTGAGCTTTCATATACTTATAGCTCTAGTGCATCCGTTGCATGGCAATCCCTACTCACTCACATTGATATCTATTGATGGGCATCTCCATAGCCCATTGATACGCCTAGTTGATGTGAGACTATCTTCTCCTTTTTTGTCTTCTCCACAACCAACATTCTATTCCACATATAGTGCTATATCCATGGCTCACGCTCACGTATTGTGTGAAGATTGAAAAAGTTGAGAACACCAAAAGTATGAAACAATTGCTTGGCTTGTCATCGGGGTTGTGCATGATTTAAATACTTTGTGTGGTGAAGATAGAGCATAGCCAGACTATATGATTTTGTAGGGATAACTTGCTTTGGCCATGTTATTTTGAGAAGACATAATTGCTTAGTTGGTATGCTTGAAGTATTATTATTTTTATGTCAATATTAAACTTCTGTCTTGAATCTTTCGGATCTGAATATTCATACCACAATTAAGAGAATTACATTGAAATTATGCCAAGTAGCATTCCACATCAAAAATTCTGTTTTTATCATTTACCTACTCGAGGACGAGCAGGAATTAAGCTTGGGGATGCTTGATACGTCTCCAATGTATCTATAATTTTTTATTGTTCCATGCTATATTATATTTTGTTTTGGACATTAATGGGCTTTATTATACACTTTTATATTATTTTTGGGACTAACCTATTAACCGGAGGCCCAGCCCAGAATTGCTGTTTTTTGCCTATTTCAGAGTTTCGCAGAAAAAGAATATCAAACGGACTCCAAACGGAATGAAACCTTCGGGAACGTGATTTTTGGAACGAACGTGATCCAGAGGACTTGGACCCTACGTCAAGACATCAACCAGGAAGGCACGAGGTAGGGCGGTGCGCCTACCCCCCTGGGCGCGCCCTCCACCCTCGTGGGCCCCACGTTGCTCCACCGACGTACTTCTTCCTCCTCTATATACCTACGTACCCCCAAACTACCAGATACGGAGCCAAAAACCTAATTCCACTGCCGCAACCTTCTATACCTGTGAGATCCCATCTTGGGGCCTTTTCCGGAGCTCCGCCGGAGGGGGCATCGATCACGGAGGGCTTCTACATCAACACCATAGCCTCTCCGATGATGTGTGAGTAGTTTACCTCAGACCTTCGGTTCCATAGTTATTAGCTAGATGGCTTCTTCTCTCTTTTTGGATCTCAATACAATGTTCTCCCCCTCTCTTGTGGAGATCTATTCGATGTAATCTTCTTTTGCGGTGTGTTTGTTGAGACCGATGAATTATGGGTTTATGATCAAGTTTATCTATGAACAATATTTGAATCTTCTTTGAATTCTTTTATGTATGATTGGTTATCTTTGCAAGTCTTTTCGAATTATCAGTTTGGTTTGGCCTACTAGATTGATCTTTCTTGCAATGGGAGAAGTGCTTAGCTTTGGGTTCAATCTTGTGGTGTCCTTTCCCAATGATAGTAGGGGCAGCAAGGCACGTATTGTATTGTTGCCATCGAGGATAACAAGATGGGGTTTATATCATATTGCATGAGTTTATCCCTCTACATCATGTCATCTTACTTAAAGCATTACTCTGTTCTTTTGAACTTAATACTCTAGATGCATGCTGGATAGCGGTCGGTGTGTGGAGTAATAGTAGTAGATGCAGGCAGGAGCCGGTCTACTTGTCACGGACGTGATGCCTATATAAATGATCATACGTAGATATTCTCATAACTATGCTCAATTCTGTCAATTGCTCAATAGTAATTTGTTTACCCACCGTAATACTTATGCTCTCGAGAGAAGCCACTAGTGAAACTATGGCCCCCGGGTCTATTTTCCATGATATTTAATTTCCCGGCAACAAGCTATTTCTGGCGTCGTTTTTATTTTGCTTTCTTTACTTTGCATCTTTATCATAAAAATACCAAAAATATTATCTTATCATATCTATCAGATCTCACTTTCGTAAGTGGCCGTGAAGGGATTGACAACCCCTTTATTGCGTTGGTTGCGAGGATTTATTTGTTTGTGTAGGTGTGAGGGACTCGTGCGTGGCCTCCTACTGGATTGATACATTGGTTCTCAAAAACTGAGGGAAATACTTACGCTACTTTACTGCATCACCCTTTCCTCTTCAAGGGAAAACCAACGCAGTGCTCAAGAGGTAGCAGTGGGTTGTGCTCACCTCGAGGCCCATCTTTCCTTCAAACCAACGCCAAAATATCCTATAAATAGAGAAACCATCAGAAATAAGCCTAGATCAGAAGTTCCACTGCCGCAAGCCTCTGTAGCCACGAAAAACCAATCTAGACACCGTTCCGGCACCCTGGCGGAGGGGTAAATCATCACTGGTGGCCATCTTCATCATCTCGGCAGCCACCATGATGAGGAGGGAGTAGTCCACCCTCGAGGCTGAGGGTTTGTACCAGTAGCTATGTGTTTAATCTCTCTCTCTCGTGTTCTTGATGGCACGATCTTGATGTATCGCAGGCTTTGTTAATATAGTTGGATCATATGGTGTTTTACCCCGCAAAAATTAAGGATCATATGGTGTTTCTCCCTCTCTATCTTGTTGTGATAAATTGAGTTTTCCCTTTGAGATTTCGTTTGATCGGATTGAATATTTTTATGGATTTGAGAGCACTTGATATATGTCTTGCATATGAATACCTGTGGTGAAAATGGGGTATTATATTGATTCACTTGATATATGTTTCGGCACTCAACTCGCAGATTCCTTAGGTGACATTGGGGTAATCTATGCATAGGGGTTGATGCACGTTTTTGTCCTTGTTTCTCCGGTATAAATCTTGGGGCACTCTTTGAGGTTCTTTGTGTTGGATCGAGTATTATGAATCTGAAATTGTTTGATGTGTATCGTATAATTAACTCAGGGATACTTGTGATGACATTGGAGTATCTAGGTGACATTAGAGTTGGTTGATGTGTATCATATGGTGTTATTTTAGTACGAACTCTTGGATAGATCGAACAGAAAGAATAACTTCGCGTTATTTTAGTACAAACTTTTGAATAGATCGAACGGAAAGAATAACTTTAAGGTGGTTTCGTACCCTACACACAATTTCTTCTTATGTTCTCCGCTAGATATGAACTTTGAAGTGATTCTTCATCACACATTGAGGTTATATGATCCAATTAGATTAGCATTGTTGAGAGATTGAACTAGCAAAAGTACAAACCCTAGGCCTCATTTTCAAGCATTGCAATACCGTTTGTGCTCTGTTTTATCAATTGCTACCTTGCTATTTTTTATTGTTCTTATTACAAAAACCAATATCTACTATCCATATTACACTTGTATCACCATCTCTTCGCCAAACTAGTGCACCTATACAAATTACCATTGTATTTGGTGTGTTGGGGACACAAGAGATTCTTTGTTATTTGGTTGCAATATTGTTTGGTTGAGACCATCTTCATCCTAAGCCTCCCACGGATTGATAAATCTTAGGTCATCCACTTGAGGGAAAATTGCTACTGTCCTACAAAACTCTGCGCTTGGAGGACCAACACGAGTCTACAATAATAAAGTTGCGTGGTAGACATCAAGCTCTTTTCTGGCGTCGTTGCCAGGGAGGTGAGTGCTTGAAGGTATTTCTTTAGATCTTGCAATCGAATCTTTTAGTTTCTTGTTTTATCACTACTTTGGTTTTGTAAAAGAAAACTACAAAAAATGGAATTGAGGTGGCCTCATATTATTCATCTTTATAATGTCTTTCGTGAAAATGATGGAAAGGAACATTGTGCTCAATTGATAGTAGAAGACTTCTATAAAATGTTTGACAAAAAATCTTTGAATAATGAGCATGATTGCAATGTTGTTAGTATGAATTCTTTGAATATCCATGATGCTAATGATATGCAAAGCCATAAGCTTGGGGATGCTATGTTTTATGAATGATATTTTTAGTCCCACAAGTTTAATGAGAAAATTTATTATGATGAAAGCATGCCTCCTATTTATGATGAGTATATTGATGAAAGTGGATTTGGAAGAGTGTCAACTCTAGGTACTAATGATCCCACTATTTGGGAGGGTGTTGAATCTTATTGTAATAATTATGAAAGTGGATTTGGAGAGGTCATGACTTTATTTAATGATGATTCCACTATCTTAGAAGAGGTTTCAATTGATTATGACAAGAAATTTTCTATCTATGATGATTATTGTGATGACATGTATGTTATAAATAATAATGATAACCATGAAACTTGTCATCATGATTTTAATTTTCAATCCCATGATAGTTATTTTGTTGAGTTTGCTCCCACTACTATTCATGAGAATAAATTTGCTTATGTGGAGAGTAATAAAATTTCTATGCTTGTGGATCATGAAAAGAATGCTTTATGTGATAGTTATATTGTTGAATTAATTCATGATGCAACTGAAAATTATTATGAGAGAGGAACATATGCTTGTGGGCTTCTCAGTAATATCAAGTTTCCTCACTTTATGTTGAAAGTTTTGAAGTTGCACTTGTTTTGCCATAGTTGATTCTTATTCCCATAAGTTGTTTGCTCACAAAATCCCTATGCATAGGAAGTGGGTTAGGCTTAAATGTGCTTGGCATGTGTTTCATGATGCTCTTGTTATGTTTCAATTTTTATCTTTTATGCGAGCATCATTGAAATCATCATGCCTAGCTAAAAAGGCA
Source organism: Triticum aestivum (assembly GCF_018294505.1). Classification (NCBI taxonomy): domain Eukaryota; kingdom Viridiplantae; phylum Streptophyta; class Magnoliopsida; order Poales; family Poaceae; genus Triticum; species Triticum aestivum. The sequence continues at coordinate 451,638,384 of NC_057805.1, read as the reverse complement.
TTAAAGAAAAGCGCTTGTTGGGAGGATACCCAACATTTACCCCTACTATTTTTTGTGTGTTCACATGATTAGGCAACTGTACTAATCATGTTTTATAGCTTTTGTTTCAATAAAGTGCCAAGTAAAGCCTTTGGGATAGTGTGGATGATAGTTGACTTGTTTCTGTGCAAAAACAGAAACTTTTTCACCCAGTAGCAGAATTTCTAAAATTCATTGGAGCGTGATAAAATTCTGAATTTATGACAAATTATTGATATACAAATTTTTCTACGTTGTCCTAATTTTTCAGAATGTTTGGAGTAACAGAAGTATGGTCATTGTTCAGATCATTACAGACTGTTCTGTTTTTGACAGATTCTGTTTTCAATGCATAGTTTGCTTGTTTTCTAGTTTCTATGGCTTATATTTCTCAATATAAATTGTGGAAATTATAAGGTACAGTAGGCATTGTGTGAGAACAATTATGGATCTTATCTTGACAGTACCAAAGTGAGTGATTTGCTCTTTATCATACTAACTGTCGTGGATTTGTCACGGCAGATGTCCTAGTGCATGGACTTGTCGTGAGGCCAACGCAACTAGGTAGTAGCCTGAACAGGGTTGATCGGAATCGAGAGACGCGAGGCGGGTGAACACACGAGACAAGGGTTTAGACAGCTTTGGGCCCCGGGAAACATCATCCGGTAATAGCCCTACATGTTGTTTGTGGCTAGGTCTCATTATGCTCATGTGGGAGTCGCCGCATAAACTGGCTCTCCTCTAGTTGTCTAGCCTTCAAGATTATTCCCCCTCCCTCTTGGGGTGCCCTGCCCCTCCTTATATAAGTTGGAGGGGCGGGTTACATGTGGAGTCCTAGTAGGATTAGAACTAGTTTATCTTCTAATACAAACCGGATACAAGTCCGGGTCTTTATTCCTTGTAAGGGAACTATTCCTTACGCCTTTCCTCTTGAGCCGGCCCACCATCACATGAACCTGCCTACTGGGCCTTGGGCCTTGTCGTCCGTCTGACCCGCCCGCCGGGTCAATAATGAGTTGCAATGTTCAGGCGGGTTGCCCGTAAACCGCCAAGTCCGGGCGGGTCGCCAGTGAGTCGCCAAGCTCCAGTCGGGTCATACATCCATCGGGTTACACCGCGGGGTATATCCTCGACATTAGCCCCCAGTTTAGCTTGGATGTATCCATGGTAAACTAATCCTGCAACATAAACACAAGAACAAATTTGACAGGTTGTGCTCCGGGTTAAATATTCTTGTAAGCCGGCACCAGATCATCCTTAAGTCCTTGTCATTTCCTTCTTCTGGAAAGTCCGAGTCAAAAGGCCAGCCTCATAATCAATCTCTTGACATTGGTTTCTCACAGAAAAATATTCTGAAGAATAATTCGTTTGAGTCGGCCTTCAATGCTCTGACTTGACAAAAATATTGGTCTTGAAATATTCAACTGATATTCAGCCGGCTTGAAGATATAGTCCTTGCTGTTTTATCATTGCCAAAATTGCCGGTTTGTCAATATTGATGGCACTGGGTCATAATTGTTGCTAACATCAAGCTTGAAAGCGTACCTCCCTTATATGCATATCTCTTGTAGCCCCCAAATCTTAAGAAGGGAGTGTAGTAACAGCTTAAGACTTGCTTCAATATAAATGTTGCAACCTTGAAGAAATTTAGGTTGTTCATCTCAATCACTAGTCAAAACTAAATATTCCACATATGTAGCCCCCAAGTGCTGGGATGTCATGCTTGCAGCAACCTGGGACTTGTAATTGCCTTATGCCCATAAATACTTCAACCAGTGTAGCCCCCAAGGGTCAGGTCATTATGCAATAATGAGCAGGGACTTTGTAAATATGATCATGTAGACTTGAACAACAAAATGTAGCCCCCAAGGGCCGGCTCAGCAAGACAATACTGAGCTGGGACTTTATATACACTTCATTGAAAATAACATCGCATGATGTTGTGGCACCCCGGCTCAGAGAAACCGGAACGCCACGTATTCCAGCCCAGAGATCGAGTAGAAGTCTTCTGGAATACGGCACTGCTTAGCATAGAACAAATCCGCTCTGTATTACAAGCTATGTGGGTATAATAGGGATTACATCGGCACGGCGACACTACACCTGCCACGGTTGCTCCATGCAAGCAGCAGAACAATGCGATGCAGCGCAATAACTCTAGCAGCGGAACAACGACGACGGTGATGAACTCCACTCCGCACGGACTCTGGCTGGAACGCTTATCCTAGCTCGCAAACAAGTAATCCATGGCAAACAAGCAATCAAATCCGGCATGACCTGCAAACTGGCATGACACACCAGGTCAGTACATTGAATGTACTTGCAAGCTCACAGCAACCAAAGCAATCAAGACGGACAACAGCATGGTATTTACATATTAACAAGGACTAACATGATACTATCAGAACAACATGGCATGAACAACATGATACAGCTAGATCAATAGAAGCATGGCATGAACATATAAACATGATGACACTATCATGCAACATGATGACGTTATCATGCACCAACTTACTTTGTTCGGGTTACCGCGTAACCATCACATGCATCACTTACCAACCTCGGACACCACACGATCATCTCAGGATCAAATCAAGCTTGGTATAAACAATACCGTAGTAATCATTAAATGACAACAAGGAGCTTGATCTTTACCCACGATTCTCGCACAACATCACGAATATACAACAACTCGGTATCCTCGATACCACGGTGATCATTCACGGATCACAAACGGAACCACTCTTGGCTCAACGCGTTACCTCGTACCCAAACAGTGATCATTCACGGATCACATAACCAACCAACTTGTCTCATCATCAAACCGGGGTTGTTATTAAGCAAGTTATTATTATTACTGTTGACCCATAGTGTGACCACCTACAAACTGGGCCCTTATCCGCGGGTTCGGCTATCGATAGATTTAATATACACTCTGCAGAGGTAGCGCACTGTACCCACACCACGGAACCCATGGCCTCGCACTCCCATTCAGGTGGACCAACGGTGTTCCGACAAAACCGTCCTACTGCCATGACACTCTCCCGGCCACTCCGACCAACACCCCCTCGGGGTTTAGTCCTAGGTGGCCCCGTGCCTACCAAAGACACCAACGGCCACCGTCGTGGCAAAAACAATAAACGGTACCAAACGGGGACATGTGCACATAACCAAACTCGGGCTCACAAGGCTTATTCCATCCTACTTGGCCAAGGTACCGCCCGCGCATAACCTTCCCTCATTGGAGGCACCGGCGAGAGGCAAAACAATAGACCTAGTTAGGACCCTCCCATAAAGGCAAGCGTGGTTGCACTGGTCAGCTGATATGGTGGCACCTTGACTCAGCCAATAGTTGTTCAAGTTCAATTTAATCTGGTTAAACTTGAATGCAATATGCCGAGCCATGATAAAATAACATGATGCAATTACAATGCATGAGCATGATATAAGCATGGTGTGCGACAACCATATCAACAATGAATCATATCCAACTGAGCATGGCATAATGACGAGCATGAATATCACAAGTACAACACCACTCATAGCATAACATGACCACGAGCATCAAGAATAAATACCATGCACGAACACATCAATAACATTATCGAGTAAACACTTAACCAACTAACAACAAAGGAACAATGCATATCAACGGTACCCGGTAACCGACATTAGTCATGCACCGAAGAACATGACCAACCCAACATGTACTACTACCAAACATGACCAATATGAAATTAATACTAGCAGGTAGAACATGATAACGGAGTGCAAGAAAACATAGCATGACTGTAATCACGGATCCATAAGCATAATCAAAATAACGACAGCAGTAGCACAACAAACATATAGTTATTAAATATTCAAGTTGAAAACCAATGCTACTGCATGGCTATCATGCAAATGGTGGTTGTGGCTTGCCTGGGGATGAAGAAGGCTCCGGGAAGATGTGCGAAAAGATCGCAGAAAGATTTGCCGGATAGACTTTTCTCTCGAAAGGGGTCCAGGATTTGTCGTGTCCACTTAAGTGACATGGCGAGGAGGCCGGGCCTGGTCAACGCTGAGAGACCGACAGGTGGGCCCCGTTGTGCTCTCTTTCTCCCCCTGTTGGTCTCCTTCTTCCTCCCGACGAGCGCCCGCAAGCCAGAGGCAGGGGCGCGCTGTGGGCGGCCGTTCCGGCAGCCTGAGTCTTCTCCGGCGACGCCCCGCACACCGACGAGGATCGGGGAGAGGAGGCGCTTCTGTCTGGACTACTCACAGCCGCCAAGATGCACTGGAGGGAACGCAGCCTCGACTGCGGTGGACGGCGGCTATGGGTGTGGGAGGGATCAGCGCTAAGGTCGCGGGGAGGAGGGGTGTATGCGTGGGGTGGCTTCTAGGTGGCGGTGGGAGTCCTCTGGAAGTGGAAGAGTAGAGCGAGGGGGCTGGGCTCGCTCCAATATCGGAGGAGGAGGCCGGCTGGCCATGGTGACAGAGAGAGGTGGGGAGGGGCTCTGGAGCTCGAGGGAGAGGCTAGGCAGGCTGCTGGGAGTGGGGGGAGGCTGGTGGTGAGGTCGAGCGGCCTCGGGGGTGCCTATTTATAGGCGGTGCATGGAGAGCGAGCTTGGGTGCCGCCGCTCGCGCTCGGCCAAGGCTCTGGCGACGGCAGCGATCACCGGAGTGCGCGGGATCACGACGAGGGAGGTGCGGACGAGCGACAGTGGTGCAGGGCAGGAGGGGCTGAGGGCGCAGGGGAGGAAGACGCCGCGGCGCGAACAGAGCCGGTCGGCTACAGTTCGCCCGTGGGTGCGCGGTGACGAGCGCTGACGGAGGGGCTTACAGAGGGGGAGGCGGCTCCAGGAGGACAGCGACGACGAAGTGAAGCTGTAGGACATGCTCACGAGCGCGAAGACGACAAGAGGGAGAGGGGCCGGAGCTAGGCGACGTTCTGGATGCGGCCATTGCACGCCAAAGCGGTGGTCACCGCGCAGACTGGCATCAGGAAGAGACAAATGGATGGCAAATGTTGTCTAGTGGTAAGTTCATCCAAGGGAGGTTTCAACTGCGGTGATAGTTCGATGAAAAGTGAAGTGGTTGAATGGTAATTGTGCTCTGAAGTTTACTGCATCAAACCTAAACCATGATGCAGTGATTAACAGATAAATGCTAAGGGCTAAATAAGTTGTCTGGGAGGTTTAGGATAGGAAGGAATACAGTCCTGTGAAGTTTGGAAGGGAATGGACCAAGATTTAACATAGTTGCTTCACAACTGCTTAAATTGGTCCAGAAATTTGAGCATGATGATGCACTCACATGGAGTATCAACTTGAGCTCAAATTTTGCAAGGTAGGGTTATTTGGCCATAAGAAGATGTTGTAAAAGTTTCATACCAAATGGATAAACCAAAATGGTACTTGCTTCACAAACATCTCCTCTGGACATAAACTTGCAAAAAATTTGGTGATCAAATGGCTTAAGTAAATGATCCCAAATTTGGTGGAGAGATGTTATATGGGTAGGATCATGATCTGGTAATTTCCCAGAATTAATGAAGCAATATAAAATATACTTGATTCACAACCTGAAAATATTAACAGAATCAAATGGTCCTGTGCTCACATAGATGATTGGATAGGGCTGAAAATTGGAGGAGGGCATTGATATGAGCACATTAAGGAGTGTGCAAAATTTCAACTCATTTGGGTGACCCTAGCTAGCACTTCCTTCACAAAGGCTTCCCTCAGACAGGAACTTTGGAAAATCACTGAGGAAGATTGGCTAGGCAAATAAAGTTGAATTTTGGCACAGGTCAATTATATGGACATGAAAATGTGTCCAAGAAGTTTGGGGTCAATTGGGAAAATATAAATAGCACTTGCTTCACAATGTGCCATTTAGGACAGAATAGGAAAGGAATTATTTGAGCATGATGGAAAACATGGCCAATGAAATATTTTGCCATATTTGAGGAAGATAGAACCCAAACAATTTATGAGAATTATTTGGGAATTTTGGGAGTGATAGAAATATAGGTTGCATCACAACCTAGGGCAAATTGGGTTATTCCTCTAATAGAAAAAAGGAATATTCCCTAGCAAATGAATATTGGGGTTGGGCTAGGATAAAAATGACAAAGTCTTGGGAAGGGTTTGAGGATGACAAGCCACTCTGGAAAGAAAGAAGAGGGCATCTTCTTCAGTTTCCAAACCACAAAGCCACGGAAAAAGAAAACTCAAGCAAAACCTCAGAAAAACAAAAGAAAAGGAAAGGGCCAAAAATCAGGATGTGACAACTCTTCCCCCCTTAAATAAATCTTGTCCTCGAGATTTGGTTGCTCAGGGAACAAGTATGCATATATTGACTTAAGGAAACAGTTTCCAACTCGGGTATCCTTTTTCCTTTATTGATTGTTCCCATTAAATTCTTCATCTGACTTACCTGACTGGCTCTGGGGTGGTTTGCTTTACTGTATCCATATCCTGACAGATCTTATCTCACATTTTCATGCTTATACTGGCTCCAATTCTTTTCATATCTGCTGACTTAGCTGAGTGTGACTTGTTATCATGACTGAAATATATGCCCGTCTCACAAGTCCGAGAGTGATTTCCGATTGTTGTGGCTATACTAGCAAACTTCCATGAATTGGTGATCACATTTTTCCTGATGAACACCAAGCTCTTACTCCTTGCATTGGGTTCTTTCACTAAATACGGGTTCTCTAGGTTCAAAGCAGCAAGGTGAGTCATAACCGTTTTCCTGGCGGATTCTGACTTCTCGCAGGAGTTTCGGAATCATCCTGACTGGCTCCACTGTCTTGAGTCTCAGATTCATACCAAATATTTGATTGTCGCCTGATGTGACCAGCATAAGGGGTATGACCTTATATGATAATATCCTCACCCTTGACTGGCGGTGGCTCTGGCGGAAAATTTTGTTCCAGACAAGCTATCCTTTGGTGATTCACATAAGTGAGGGCACATGCTTCGAGACTGTTATTCCTCATACTGATCATTTATTCTATCGGCATATCCATGGGGATAGTAGGCTGTGTGATGTTTTACCATAGTTGCTGGAATCAACTGTTGGATTGACCTTTGGTCTAACTTGAGAGACCCAGATATTCAACACCGACAAATCTGAGCATATACTGTTAACTGAGTGGGTCTTTCCTTGATATGGGGTCTTTACCAAAATTGAGTACACCCCCTTGATGAATATTCATGGTGATCCATAGTGACTCAGACTGTCCAGGGTATCTGCACCATGTGGGTCATGCAACAAGTTTCATACCTGCATTGCCGGTCTTGCTCCTTCACTACTATGCTCTTATTCTGGATTCTTTGCTGAAATAGCTTGATCATATCGCATTCTTCGTGTGGCCATAGGGACTGTCGGGTGCAATATTTAGGCAAGCATAACTCATCCTTGTTCATGTACCGTGGGAACTATAGTGGGTTCACACGTGCTTGCATCTAACTCATTTTTGCTGTAAAACATATCAAGCGGTGACGAATGATATCACCTTGCCGGGTATGATGAATCTGGCCTGACTGAGTGCTGACCAAAATTTGTTGTCCCATGTTGTCTTTCTCCAAAACTTGTCGGTTCTTGCATCACCATTGAGGTGTATAACTGACTTTCTTATTCTGTTATGACTCGTGAGATTTCCGTATTCTCACCTTGACTTCACCATCGTACCACTGACTTGCAAGAGCTTGGCAGCATGCTCACAATATAAATGAGAATTTAATTCCTGAGGCAGACTCGTTTTCTGACTGATTCCTGCTTCTGACCAAACTGTTGCGGACCTGATTCTTGGGATTCACGGCCATATGTTGTCAATTCGCCGTATCATATCTTTTACCAATGCCGTACTGAGGAAGATTGGATGGCGTATGTTGTAAACCATCGAGAGTATCTTGCTGAGGAAGACTGGGTATCGTGCTTCAGAAGCTTCCCCCCTTAAAGACTTGCTAGGGAGGACTCGGTGACTTATGCCGAAATTTTTTTGCGGTTGCTTACTGAAGAAGACAGGGTACCTTGCACGGGAAGTCATCCATATAGCGCACTGAGTAGTCTTTCCTTGGAAGCTTCTCTGGTAGTTTGCGAGGGAAGACTGGGTTGCTTACACCAAAGCTTCTCATTGGGATATGCGGACAGGTTACCATATACACACACCATCTTAATATTTCTGCTGTGGATTATTTGTATGAAAAGGGGCTTTGCTGGACTATCCTCCTCTCTGAATATTGAATACATGGCACATTCTTGCTTTCTTCCAGATATATCAGGTTTCAAAATCATCCTCAATGAAGAATCAAAACTTGCATCTGAATCATACCTTTGACTGAGAATATATCGTCGAACTTGCGCACAATTTATCTTCTCGCTGATTTGATCATTTCTGCTATGAAGGGTGCACACTGGGGGTGACTTGATTATCCGTACTGTTGTGAGAAGTGCACCTTAATGCAAACTTGATTATCATCATCGCAATCAGATATTTCTCATTTCACTGCAGTCAGCTGAAAATTCCATTCTGTTCAGCTGAATTTCCAAATATATGCATTCCTTGCTGACTCTCTGGGTCCAACGTAGGTTGACGAGCAACTTTAATGAGGGGAAAAATATGCAACACCGAAGGCCCAAAGAAATAAACAAAAGAAACAACAAAAACAAAAACACACAAGCATACTAATAATATAAATAATCAAGCAACATCACATATTACTGCTACTCACAACAATAATATTCAGGCACACGTAAGCACACAAACCTCACGGAAACTCCAGTATTGCGGTCTAATATGTTGTGGCAGTGTGCACGAAAAGTGAATCTGCGTGTGGAAGGAGTTGGCATAACCAAGGCTACACCAAGCCCTGGCTGAACACCGGCTGTATCGGGATAGATACGGAGACAAGGACGGACTTGGTGATCAAGTAACGAGACACAAGGTCACGACCACATCATCATCAAGCGTACGAAAGGGAATCGTACACGTCCAAAGAATGGAATGGTGGGGCAATATAGGGGAGGAAAAGCAAGGCTTGCTGGCATTGCCCTTTTCTGATAAAAAATATCAGTAAGGGTTGCCGAAGGGACAAGATGGATGGCGCGATTCGGGATAGAGACAAGTCTATCACCGAAATAATATGGGTGGGTGTCGGAAAGATATCGATGCGATACCTGAGCATAATTCCTGCAAATGGTGTCTGGAACACTTGGCACCAGGGCATCACTCTGCTGGGACAGAGATGATGCCAAACACCAAAGAACAGGCATGCTAAGAAGGAGAATGCAGGTAGTGGATCGAAACCGATGCCACCTACACTCACAAGATTAACTGTTAGCGACTAAATAATAATCTATATGCATGCTATGCAACAAACAAATGCAGCAATCAAGTGCAACAAACCAACCAGACTTTATACTACCGCATTCTAATGTTCGCGTGGGCTAGGGCATCCTACAGCCAGACCTGCTCTGATACCAAGCCTGTGGCACCCCGGCTCAGAGAAACCGGAATGCCCCGTATTCCAGCCCAGAGATCGAGGAGAAGTCTTCTGGAATACGGCACTACTTAGCATAGAACAAATCTGCTCTTTATTACAAGCTATGTGGGTACAATAGGGATTACATCGGCACTGCGACACTATGCCTGCCACGGTTGCTCCATGCAAGTAGCAGAACAACGCGATGCAGCGGAATAGCAGCGGAACAGCAACAACGGTGATGAACTCCACTCCGCAGGGACTCTGGCTGGAACGCTTATCCTAGCTTGCAAACAAGTAATCCATGGCAAACAAGCAATCAAATCCGGCATGGCCTGCAAACTGGCATGGCACGCCAGGTCAGTACATTGAATGTACTTGCAAGCTCACAGCAACCAAAGCAATCAAGACAGACAACAGCATGGCATTTACAGATTAACAAGGATTAACATGATACTATCAGAACAACATGGCATGAACAACATGATACAGCTAGAACAATACAAGCATGGCATGAACATATAAACATGATGACACTATCATGCAACATGATGACGTTATCATCCACCAACTTACTCTGTTCGGGTTACCGCGTAACCATCACATGCATCACTTACCAACCTCGGACATCACACGATCATCTCAGGATCAAATCAAGCTTGGTATAAACAATACCATAGTAATCATTAAATGACCACAAGGAGCTTGATCTTTACCCACGATTCTTGCACAACATCACAAATATCCAACAACTCGGTATCCTCGATACCACGGTGATCATTCACGGATCACAAACGGAACCACTCTTGGCTCAACGGGTTACCTAACCAAATGGTGATCATTCACGGATCACATAACCAACTTGTCTCATCTACGAATTGGGGTTGTTAATAAGCAAGTTATTATTATTACTGTTGACCCATAGTGTGACCAACTACGAACTGGGCCCTCATCCGCGGGCGTGGCTATCGATAGACTTAATATACACTCTGCAGAGGTAGCGCACTGTACCCACACCACGGAACCCATGGCCTCGCACTCCCATTCGGGTGGACCAACGACGTTCCGACAAAACCGTCCTACTACCATGACACTCTCCCGGCCACTCCAACCAACACCCCCTCAGGGTTCAGTCCTGGGTGGCCCCGTGCCTACCAAAGACACCAACAGCCACCGTCGTGGCAAAAACAACAAACGGTCCCAAACGGGGACATGTGCACATAACCAAACTCGGGCTCACAAGGCTTATGCCGTCCTACCTGGCCAAGGTAGCGCCCGCGCATAACCTTCCCTCGTTGGAGGTACCGGCGAGAGGCACAACAATAGACCTAGTTAGGACCCTCCCATAAAGGCAAGCATGGTTGCACTGGTCAGCTCGATATGGTGGCACCATGACTCAGCCAACATTTGTTCAAGTTCAATTTAATCCAGTTAAACTTGAATGCAATATGCTGAGCCATGATATAATAACATGATGCAATTACAATGCATGAGCATGATATAAGCATGGGGTGCGACAACCATATCAACAATGAATCATATCCAATTGAGCATGGCATAATGACGAGCATGAGTATCACAAGTACAACACCACTCATAGCATAACATGACCACTAGCATCAAGAATAAATACCATGCAAGAACACATCAATAACATTATCGAGTAAACACTTAACCAACTGACAACAAGGGAACAATGCATATCAACGGTACTCGGTAACCGACGTTAGTCATGCACCGAAGAACATGACCAACCCAACATGTACTACTACCAAACATGACCAATATGAAATTAATACTAGCAGGTAGAACATGATAACAGAGTGCAAGAAAACATAGCATGACTGTAATCACCGATCCATAAGCATAACCGAAATAATGACAGCAGTAGCAGAACAAACATGCAGTTATTAAAGATTCAAGTTGAAAACTAATGCTACTGCATGGCTATCATGCAAATGGTGGCTGTGGCTTGCCTGGGATGAAGAAGGCTCTGGGAAGATGTGCGGAAAGATCGCAGAAGGATTTGTCGGAAACACTTCTCTCTCGAAAGGGGTCTCGGATTTGCCGTGTCCACTTAAGTGACGTTGCGAGGAGGGGCCGGGCCTGGTCAACACTGAGAGACCAACAGGTGGGCCCCGCGGTGCTCTCCCTCTCCCCCCGCTGGTCTCCTTCTTCCTCTCGACGAGCGCCCGCGAGCCAGAGGCACGGGCGCGCTGCGGGCGGCTGTTCCGGCGGCCTGAGCCGTCTCCGGCGACGCCCCGCACACGGAAAGATCAGGGAGAGAGGTGCTCCTGTCTGGACTACTCATGGCCGCCGAGATGCACTGGAGTGAACGCAGCCTCGACTGCGGTGGACGGCGGCTACGGGTGTTGGAGGGCTCGGTGCTAAGGCCGCGGGGAGGAGGGGTGTATGCGTGGGGTGGCTTCTAGGTGGCGGTGGGAGTCATCTGGAAGTGGAAGAGTGGAGCAAGGGGGCTCTGTCGGTGTCAAAACCGGGGGATCTTGGGTAGGGGGTCCCGAACTGTGCATCTAAGGCGGATGGTAACAGGAGGCGGGGGACACGATGTTTACCCAGGTTCGGGCCCTCTCGATGGAGGTAATACCTTACTTCCTGCTTGATTGATCTTGATGATATGATTATTACAAGAGTTGATCTACCACGAGATCATAGAGGCTAAACCCTAGAAGCTAGCCTATGGTATGATTGTTGTTGTCCTATGGACTAAACCCTCCGGTTTATATAGACACTGGAGGGGGCTAGGGTTACACAGAGTCGGTTACAAGGGAGGAGATCTACATATCCGTATTGCCAAGCTTGCCTTCCACGCCAAGGAGAGTCCCATCCGGACACGGGACGAAGTCTTCAATCTTGTATCTTCATAGTCCAACAGTCCGGCCAAAGGATATAGTCCGGCTGTCCGAGGACCCCCTAATCCAGGACTCCCTCAGTAGCCCCTGAACCAGGCTTCAATGACGATGAGTCCGGCGCGCAGATTGTCTTCGGCATTGCAAGGCGGGTTCTTCTCCAAATTCTGAATACTTGTTTGAGTAGTGTCCGGCTTCCCATAAATGTTGCACTCCTTGGCTTCCGTGCCTAATAATGGATATTCCCCATGCGTCGAGCGAATGCGAGAAGTCGGGGCATTTTTACAATTGCCACCCTAGCCATGTGGGTAAATCGTCTATTAAAGAGACGGGGATTCTCAGATCCAGATCACACCATCCTCCCACAACGAGTATCCATCGGAGCGCGCCCAGAAAAAATCCATTCCAACATGGTCGGTCACCGCAGCTCCTCCTCTCGCTCTCGTAGCCCTAAGTCCGGCAATTGGAAGAAGTGTTTCGTCCCTCACAGCTAATTAGTAGGGTTACAGACCCAGGGGTTTCTCCCTCCAGCGTATATGGTCCCCGTTCGAGCCGGGCTCGCCACCTATAACAGCGGGGAGCAAGCGGAGATCTTTCCCAGCCCATCCATGGGGGAGCGGGTATGCCTCGTCCCTTACTTATTAAGAGGGCTTGGATTTCCAATTCATCCGTTCCTCCGCGGGCTCCTGGAGTTCTATGGCCTCCAGCTGCATAATTTCACCCCCGCCTCCATATTACACATTGCTGGCTATGTCGCCCTTTGCGAGTTGTTTCTGGGCTGCGAAGCTCATTTCGAGCTATGGAAGAGGTTATTCTGCCTCGTACCCCGTACACAGGAGGGGTCACTGTACCAAGTGGGCGAGCCGAAATATGGCGCATCACCGGGACCGGATATCTGTCCGGTACTCCGAAGAAGACATCCGAGGACTGGTCTTCGGAGTGGTTTTATATGGAGGATGTCCCCCTTCCGGACCCTATTCGCATGGGCCTCCCTGATTTCAACAACGCTCCCCTGAGGAAACGCCGCAGCTGGCGCCCTCGGAGCCCTCAGGAGGAAGATAACGGAGAAGTCCTTTACCTGATGGCCCGGATAAAAATGTTGGCTCAATCAGGATTGACAATAATCGAGGTTATGTCAATATGTATAATGCGGGGGGTACAACCACTTCAATATCGAGGGCACCCCATGTGGCATTTTAACGGGGAAGATGATGCCACCCGCTGCGGGCGTAAGGGACCGGACTCAGTCGCTGCTCTGGCAAAAATCCTGTCCGATCTATACAAGGGAGAGGAAGAGGAGTTCATCCGCATTAAGCCACGGGATGGATTCTCCATGTACAACCCTCCAAGCTGGGTGAGCTGTCACTTTTTACTCCCAACCTTCCCGCATTCTTCGTCATAAGTATTTACCTTGCCGTTTCATTGTAGGAACTGCGAAAAGCTGTGAGGGAGGTCCACAGCCCGCCTCCACAACCGGAGGACCCTGACCGGGCCCTCGATCCCAGACTCGAAGAGGATCCGGACATATTTGTGGAGCTGATCGACAGGACATTCTATCAATTGAGCTGCGATGATGCCATGGTGGCCATCATAGCCGACTATCCTGGACTACTCCCTGCATCGCATGTAAGTAAAACCGGAGTCCCAACTTCCGAGAAGGATCCCCTTTTCTGCACTTCACCTACCGTGCACATATGGTGTCTTTTAGGGAAGGCCATCGGGATGCCATGCCGAACCCGCGGTGACTCGCCAACAAGGGGCACCGAAGCCGGGTAGGCTAAAAAGGAAGGTGGTCAGGACTAAGACGTCATCGCAGAGGTATGATACAGAACCTCGCTCCGTGTTTGTCTTCTTTTAAAATATAATAATGTCCATGCTTCCTAGTAGGAAAAACGCTCGCCGGACTATATCCGGAGGGGTTGCCGATCACGCTTCCACCAGTCGGGCTCCAGGGCCGGACATAGAGGCGGAAGCTAACATGGGGCGAACGCCGGATGCTCCTCCTACAGAGGATGCGGATAGACTATCCGCTACAAATTCTGAAGTGGAGAGCGCCATGAATCACAGGCGTCACCGGGCCGTACTCCGTGACGCTTGTTTCTCCCAAGAGGCGTTTGATGCCTTCAACTCAGGAGATGCATACATCCGTCCTGCTCAAAATGGTCTTGCCAGAGCAACAGACTAGTATGTAAAGGATATACGGGTAAGAAAATCTGATGATTATATGTATCAGTAGCCCCTGAGACTTGAAACAGTTGACACAACTGATTTAAGGATCATTACTTGTGCAGGTTCTTACAGAGAAGAATACCCAATTGTCTCAAGAGCTGGAAGAGTGCAAAGCCCAGCTACGGGCCGCAGTTGCCGCGCCGAAGGAGTCCGAGAAGGCCCCCTCTGGTAAAACTTGTCTCTATTGCAAAGAATGACATGTACCAGATAGTATGCGGCATGCATGCAAATCTAACAATAGATTCTGCAGATGACTCCGGAGTGAATCCGGAGGTCGTGATAGGGAACAAGCCGCATGCCCAATGACAGCTAAAGGCTGGTGAGTGCGTTCTTAAAAGGGTTAGGGAGGAGAAAAACAATCTCCAACATGCCAATATCCTGCTGGGTGTGGAACTGAAGGATGTTCGGGCCCAGCTTGCTGACTCCGTAAAGGAGAATAAGAGGCTTCGACGCGGCATTTTCAGTAAGTGCTTGAACGAACTTTTAAAGAGTTTGGCGAAGAAACCGGCTAACAGATTCATATCTGTAGGTATGCTGACGGGTCGTCCCGAGGAGGAAATGCCCGGGTCCGCGGGTGATCTTCTGCCAGAGCTCTCACAACTGCACGAACAAATTCGGCAGGTGATGCAGGGCATTGCCCAAGCCTTGTCGCCATCCGTCTCCCTGCTAGGAGGCATGGGGAGCTTGTAGAGAAGCTCAAGGGAGCCGGCGGCGCTTCCGTTTATGGAAGATATCAGCCTACCGACAAGGTGCGAGGGAGGCCTGGGCCATGGTGAAGACGCGGTATACCAAGGCTGACCCTAACCACATGGCCGAGGTCGGACCTGTGGGGCCTGACGGGAAGGAGATCCCCTTCAATTTGGTGTATGACCAAGTAGAATTAGCCGCAAAGTATTCCCAACAGGATTGTAGGCTAGACAGCCTGTTGGATGGTATAGAAGAAGAATTTAGTCAGTCTAAGTGATTGTGTACTTCAGGTGACATATATTGTCTCTAGCCGGATTGTAAATCATTTGTCATGGTGGACCTTTTTGCTTCGACCTCTGGACCTGATAGTCCGGAGTGTATCTGAATACCTGCTCAGTTATATAAAAACCGGGGTATGCGTGGAAACCAGGCATAGGGGTCATAAGTGCTTGAACAGACAAGTACCCAACTAGTTATGTTATATTACATGGATAGTAAGAAACATCTTCCAGGGAGAATAGTTCCGTTAAGGGTTCCTTTCCCTGGGTACGCATGCCCTAATGTACATGTCCGAACTGCGAAAAGAGAAGCAGGCTATAAACATCTGGGGGCATGTATTGAAATAAATAAAAGTCATCTTTTGTTCACCGACCGAGTATTCCCTTAAGAACGCTAGCTTTCGGCTTCACCCAGTCTGAGGTACACATCCGGCTGACCCGGCAGTAACAATCGCAGAGGTGCTCCCCTTATGCCCTAGCCGAATTAACGGGAACGTAGGGCATAAACACAAGAGCCAGGCAACCCAGCTTGGCCAAAACTTAAGTCATATCGATGCATATAATGGCGAAAAAAGGTACATGTGGAAGAATAACACATGTGTGTGGCATAGAGCCCGGAAAATAGTTATATTAAGCTTCTGTATAAGAAGCCCCCAGGTATAATGAGCGCGGTTAGCGCATCAAGATTGTGTAGTCAAGACACAATTTAGCCTTTTAAGGCCTTGAAGAAAAGGAAAAAAGATAAAGATAAAAGACAGATAACGGATATTTAAAAAATTGACGGAGGTAAGGAGATGAACATAGAGTCCGGCACTAGGCGTAGAACCTTTGGAGTCTGGCTGCGTTCCATGGATTTGGCTCGAGTCGATTGTCCGATGCATCTCGCAGACGGTACGCTCCACCGGTCAGAACTTGGTCAATAATGAAGGGACCTTCCCATTTGGGCTTGAGCTTGTTCTTTTTCTTCTCCGGTAGGCGTAGAACGAGTTCGCCAACGTTATAGGTTTTGGCCCATACTTCTCTGCTTTGATACCTTCGAGCTTGTTGCTAATAGAATGCGGAACGGGCTTTTGCCACATCACGCTCCTCCTCCAGGGTGTCCAAACTGTCCTGCCGATCAAGCTCGGCTTCTTTCTCTTCATACATGCGCACTCGAGGTGAGTCATGAATTATGTCGCAGGGCAGTACCGCCTCTGCGCCGTACATCATGAAAAACGGTGTGTATCCGGTAGTACGATTCGGCGTGGTCCGCAGCCCCCATAGTACGGAGTCGAGCTCCTCTACCCAGTGCGTGTTTGATTCCTTTAAGGACCGCACTAATCTAGGTTTAATGCCGCTCATGATAAGACCATTTTCTCGCTCGACTTGCCCGTTAGTTTGCGGGTGATAGACAGAAGCATAATCGAGCTTGATGCCCATGTTGCTGCACCAAAGTTTTACCTCGTCGGCTGTAAAGTTCGAGTCGTTATCGGTGATGATGTTGTGGGGGACGCCATAACGGTGTACAACCCCAGATACGAAGTCTATCACTGGTCCGGATTCGGCCGTTTTAACTGGTTTGGCTTCTATCCATTTGGTGAATTTATCCACCATGACCAATAAGTATTTTTTTCTTATGGCTTCCCCCTTTAAGGGGTCCGACCATATCAAGCCCCCAGAACACAAAGGGCCAAGTAATGGGGATTGTTTGGAGAGCGGTAGGCGGCATATGGCTTTGGTTTGCAAAAAGCTGGCAACCGACGCAACGTTGGACAAGGTCCTGTGCGTCTGCTCGGGTCGTCGGCCAGTAAAAACCTGTACGGAAGGCCTTGCTTACAAGGGCTCGAGCTGCGGCGTGATGGCCGCCAAGTCTAGCATGAATTTCTGCCAAAAGTTTCCGCCCTTCCTCTTCAGAGATGCACCTTTGAAGGACTCCGGTAGCGCTTTTCTTATAAATCTCTCCCTCGTGGACCTTGTAGGCTTTAGACCACCGCACAATGCAACGTGCCTTGTTTGGGTCCTCCGGTAGTTCCTGCCTAATTAGGTAGGCCGGGAAGGGTTCTGTCCACGGGGCGATGACAGCCATAATCACGTGGGCGGAAGGTGTTATTTCGGTGGCGGAGCCTCCGATTACGTCAGAGTGTTCGGTATCTGGTGTTGTGGCCAAGTCCGGACTGTTGTTGCCGGTCTCTCCTTCCCATACCACGGATGGCTTAAACAGCCTTTCCAAGAAGATATTGGGTGGGACAGGGTCGCGCTTGGCGCCGATGCGGGCGAGGATGTCCGCCGCTTGATTGTTTTCTCGGACCACATGGTGGAATTCGAGCCCCTCGAACCGAGCTGACATTTTGAGGACGGCGTTGCGATAAGCCGCCATTTTCGGATCCTTGGCGTCGAAGTCTCCATTTATTTGGGATATTGCGAGGTTCGAGTCCCCACGCACCTCCAGGCGTTGAATGCCCATGGAAACTGCCATCCGGAGACCATGTAACAGGGCCTCGTATTCGGCTGCGTTGTTGGAGTCTGTGTATAGTATTTGGAGTACGTATTGGACTGTATCTCTGGTGGGGGACGTCAGGACAACGCCAGCCCCCAGTAGAGCCAGCATTTTAGAGCCGTCGAAGTGCATGATCCAAATGGAGTACGCGCCGTATTCTTTAGGGAGTTCGGCTTCTGTCCACTCGGCGACAAAATCGGCCAGTACTTGCGACTTAATGGCTCGCCGTGGTCTATATGTTATGTCGAACGAGAGGAGCTCGATAGCCCATTTGGCAATCCGGCCCGTGGCATCGCGGTTGTTTATTATGTCGTTGAGTGGTACTTCCGAGGCCACCGTAATTGAACACTCTTGAAAGTAGTGTCGTAACTTCCGGGATGCCATAAATACCGCGTATGCTATCTTTTGATAATGTGGGTACCGTGATTTTCATGGAGTGAGGACAGTGGATACATAGTATACCGGCTTTTGAAGTGGGAATTTATGTCCGTCCGTCTCCCGTTCGACGACGAGCACTGCGCTTACAACTTGGTGAGTTGTCGCTATATATAACAGCATTGGTTTGCCGATGTTTGGCGCGGCCAAGATTGGGTTGGTGGCCAGGATGGCTTTTATTTCTTTGAATCTGGCCGTGGCCGCATCCGTCCACTTGAAGTGTTCGGAGCGCTGAAGAAGGCAGTAAAGGGGTAGTGCCTTTTCTCCTAATCGGGAGATAAAGCGGCTTAAGGCCGCCACGCATCCAGTTAATTTCTGGATTTGCTTGAGGTCAGTTGGGATAGCCAACTGTGACAGAGCTCGGATTTTAGCCGGATTTGCTTCAATTCCTCTACTGGAGACGATGAAGCCCAGGAGCTTTCCGGCGGGCACGCCAAAAATGCATTTTGCCGGATTGAGCTTGATGTCGTATGTTCGGAGATTGTCGAACGTGAGCCTCAAGTCGTCTATTAAGGATTCGACGTGTCTGGTCTTAACGACCACATCGTCTACGTATGCCT
This sequence comes from Triticum aestivum, assembly GCF_018294505.1. Classification (NCBI taxonomy): domain Eukaryota; kingdom Viridiplantae; phylum Streptophyta; class Magnoliopsida; order Poales; family Poaceae; genus Triticum; species Triticum aestivum. The sequence goes on along the minus strand of NC_057805.1, from coordinate 451,619,358 downwards.
CCACTGTTTTGCCGATCTGTTTTTCCAGGCATGTCTGAATCATGCATTGATACGTTGCGCCAGCGTTCTTAAGCCCGAAAGGCATGGTGTTAAAACAGAAGGGGCCGTATGGGGTGATAAATGCCGTTGCGGCTTGGTCGGACTCTGCCATCTTAATTTGATGGTATCTGGAGTATGCGTCGAGGAAACACAATGAGTCGTGTCCTGCAGTAGCGTCGATAATTTGATCAATGCGGGGGAGGGGGAAGCGATCCTTGGGGCAAGCCTTGTTCAGGTCCTTAAAATCGACACATAGGCGCCAGGATTTATCCTTCTTTGGTACCATCACCAGGTTTGCTAGCCAGTCCGGATGTTTTATTTCTCTAATGAATCCGGCCTCCAGTAACTTGGCTAGCTCCTCTCCCATGGCTTGTCGCTTAGGTTCAGAGAAACGCCGAAGAGTCTGCTTGACCGGCTTGAATCCCTTTAGAATGTTAAGGCTATGCTCGGCCAGCCTGCGTGGGATTCCTGGCATGTCTGAAGGATGCCAGGCGAATATGTCCCAATTCTCGCGCAGGAACTCCCGTAGTGCGGCGTCTACAGCGGGGTTTAACTATGCCCCGATGGAAGCTGTTTTTGTAGGGTCCATTGGGTGGACTTGGAATTTGACTATTTCATCCGCTGGTTTAAAAGAGGTGGACTTGGATCTTTTGTGGAGTATCACGTTGTCCATGTCCACTGTGGAGCGCAGCACAGTTAATTCCTCGGCCGCGAGGGCTTCGGATAATGCCTCGAGGGCCAGTGCGGCTGTTTTGTTTTCTGCGCGGAGTGCTATGTCCGGATCACTAGCTAGAGTGATGATTCCATTGGGCCCGGACATTTTGAGCTTCATGTACCCGTAATGGGGTATGGCTTGGAAGATCGTGAATGCCTCCCGCCCTAGAAGGGCGTGGTATACGCTACTGAACGGGGCCACTTGGAATGTGATTTCTTCGGACCTATAATTCTCCGGCGTGTCGAATACCACATCTAGTGTGATTTTCCCAGCGCATCATGCCTCCCGACTAGGGATGATTCCTCTGAAGGTCGTGCTGCTTTGCTCAATGCGGCTTCTGTCTATTTCCATTTTTTGAAGAGTCTCCTCATAGATGAGGTTTAATCCGCTGCCGCCGTCCATGAGCACTTTATTAAGCCGAAAGCCGTCCACAATTGGACTAAGGACCAAAGCGGCTGGTGCTCGGGCTGTTCGGAATTTAGGTTCGTCACTGGCATTGAAGGTGATAGCCGTGTCGCTCCATGGATTTATTGTTGCCACGTGGCAGACTTCGGCAAGGCTGCGGAGTGCTCGCTTACGCTTATTATTTGAGGCGAAGGTCTTGAAGACTGTCAATACTGTATTGTTGTTATCCACGGGATGGTGCTCTGCGGTATTTTTAATGAGGAGATCCTCACCGCTCTTGGCCACCTGCCGGAGTACCCAACATGCTCTAAGGCTGTGTGTTGGTATGGTATCCGTTGTACTGTGAATTTTGCATGGCACATTAAGCCATCCCTCCAATACGGTTCCACGCCCTGTAGTGGGCTTTTGCTTCTTTGTAATTGGGTCGGGCGACTTGCGAGAGTGCACCCTTTTAGTTCGGACTGGGGGTTTTGTCAGAGCCGGAGCATCCCAAAATTTTGTTTGGGTTTTCCAGGCGCTTTCCATCGCACAGTATTTCTGTACTATGGCCGCCAAGTCAGTGAAGTGTGCTACGTCACAGCGACTTATGGCGTTGAGGATTCCCTTGTCCGTGCAATTATTGCAAAAGAATGAAATTGCGTCTTCCTCGCGACAGTCCTTGACCTTGTTCATTACAAGGAGGAATCTGGCCCAATAGTGGTGTACTGTCTCCTGGGGCTCTTGTCTAATGTGGGAAAGATCGTTTATATCTGGGTGGGTGGGTGGATTTAAGTCCGAATTTTGACCCGATCTGAGACCCAAGGGCGGAGGAGTTTCCGATCTTGGAAGTTCGGGCTCCGAGATGTTGCCCGATAGGGGGTCCCGAACTGTGCGTCTAAGGCGGATGGTAACAGGAGGCGGGGACACGATGTTTACCCAGGTTCGGGCCCTCTCGATGGAGGTAATACCCTACTTCCTGCTTGATTGATCTTGATGATATGAGTATTACAAGAGTTGATCTACCACGAGATCGTAGAGGCTAAACCCTAGAAGCTAGCCTATGGTATGATTGTTGTTGTCCTACGAACTAAACCCTCTGGTTTATATAGACACTGGAGGGGGCTAGGGTTACACAGAGTCGGTTACAAGGGAGGAGATCTACATATCTGTATTGCCAAGCTTGCCTTCCATGCCAAGGAGAGTCCCATCCGGACACGGGACGAAGTTTCAATCTTGTATCTTCATAGTCCAACAGTCCGGCCAAAGGATATAGTCCGGTTGTCCGAGGACCCCCTAATCCAGGACTCCCTCAGGCTCGGCTTGCTCCAATTTAAGAGGAGGAGGCCGGCTGGCCATGGTGACAGAGAGAGGTGGGGAGGGGCTCTGGAGCTCGAGGGAGAGGCTAGGTAGGCTGCTGGGAGTGAGGGGAGGCTGGTGGTGAGGTCGAGCCGCCTCGGGAGTGCCTATTTATAGGCGGGGTGAGGAGTGCGAGCTCGGGTGCCGCCGCTCACGCTCGGCCAAGGCTCTGGCGACGGCAGCGATCACGGGAGGGCGCGGGATCACGATGAGGGAGGTGCGGACGAGCGACAGTGGTGCACAGGGAAGGAGGGGCCGAGGGCGCAGGGGAGGAAGACGCCGGGGCACGAACAGAGGCGGTTAGCTACAGTTTGCCCGTGGGTGCGCGGCGACGAGCGCTAACGGAGGGGCTTATGGAGGGGGAGGTGGCTCCAGGAGGACGGCGACGACGCGGTGAAGCTGTTGGACATGCTCACGAGCACGAAGACGACGAGAGGGAGAGGGGCCTGAGCTAGGCGACATTGTGGACATGGCCATTGCACACCAAAGTGGTGGTCACCGCACAGACTAGCATCAGGAGGAGACAAATGGATGGCAAATGTTATCTAGTGGTAAGTTCATCCAAGGGAGGGTTCAACTGCGGTGGTAGTTCGATGAAAAGTGTAGTGGTTAAATGGTAATTGTGCTCTAAAGTTTACTGCATCAAACCTAAACCATGATGCAGTGATTAACAGATAAATGCTAAGGGCTAAATAAGTTGTCTGGGAGGTTTAGGATAGGAAGGAATACAGTCCTGTGAAGTTTGGAAGGGAATGGACCAAGATTTAACATAGTTGCTTCACAACTGCTTAAATTGGTCCAGAAACTTGAGCATGATGATGCACTCACATGGAGTATCAACTTGAGCTCAAATTTTGCAAGGTAGGGTTATTTGGCCATAAGAAGATGTTGTAAAAGTTTCATACCAAATGGATAAACCAAAATGGTACTTGCTTCACAAACATCTCCTCTGGACATAAATTTGCAACAATTTTGGTGATCAAATGGCTTAAGTAAATGATCCCAAATTTGGTGGAGAGATGTTATATGGGTAGGATCATGATCTGGTAATTTCCCAGAATTAATGAAGCAATATAAAATATACTTGATTCACAACCTGAAAATATTAACAGAATCAAAGATTTGGTCCTGTGCTCACATAGATGATTGGATAGGGCTGAAATTGGAGGAGGGCATTGATATGAGCACATTAAGGAGTGTGCAAAATTTCAACTCATTTGGGTGACCCTAGCTAGCACTTCCTTCACAAAGGCTTCCCTCAGACAGGAACTTTGAAAAATCACTAAGGAAGATTGGCTAGGCAAATAAAGTTGAATTTTGGCACAGGTCAATTATATGGACATGAAAATGTGTCCAAGAAGTTTGGGGTCAATTGGGAAAATATAAATAGCACTTGCTTCACAATGTGCCATTTAGGACAGAATAGGAAAGGAATTATTTGAGCATGATGGAAAACATGGCCAATGAAATATTTTGCCATATTTGAGGAAGATAGGACCCAAACAATTTATGAGAATTATTTGGGAATTTTGGGAGTGATAGAAATATAGGTTGCTTCACATCCTAGGGCAAATTGGGTTATTCCTCTAATAGAAAAAAGGAATATTCCCTAGCAAAAGCATATTGGGGTTGGGCTAGGATAAAAATGGCAAGGTCTTGGGAAGGGTTTGAGGATGACAAGCCACTCTGGAAAGAAAGAAGAGGGCATCTTCTTCAGTTTCCAGACCACAAAGCCACGGAAAAAGAAAACTCAAGCAAAACCTCAGAAAAACAAAAGAAAAAGAAAGGGCCAAAAATCAGGATGTGACAGATGCAGCCTCCATCGTAGGGCTTGAACTCATGACCACAAGGTTAAGAGCCTTGTGCTCTACCAACTGAGCAATGTACCCTTCAATATAATGGATTAAGGCTTGTGTACTTTGAATTTTTGACAGGAACAATAAGTAGCCCCCAAGGGCCGGCTCATTACGATGTGATGAATCGGGTCGTCAGTAAGGCAGGTAAAAAATGACCTTGCACTAGCCCCCAAGTGTCAAGGTGCATGCTTGCAGCGACATGGGACTTCCATATCTGGTATAATCATAATTTTGAATAATGTAGCCCCCAAGTGTCGGGTCGTATGCCTGCAGCGACTCAGGACTATTCCTTCCATTGTAGAATAAATCATATCCATTAATAAAGAAATAATATCCATTTGCGCTAAATCGACTTTGAACACCTCAATCATAATACTGGTTATTGATAACCATAATAAAAATCCAGCCATGTTGGCTATTCAAGATTTGAATAATATAATCCGGTATGAAAACCTCAATCATTCAATATCATCATGACAACCAGCCAAGTTTGGCTATTAAAGATTTAAATACCTTATCAATTGACAAGTAAATCCGGAGTTTTAAATACCCGGCGGCTCTTGGCCGATGGCGACTTAATACGCATCCATTGTAATCCGGGATTTTTGTAACCCAGCGGCTTATAGCCTTTAACAATCAAGAACTGATAACATCAATTTTGATGATGGGCTTGAACTTAATCATTTATGTAAGCCATAGCTCTGCACGTTGTGCACAAAGTTTAAACAACATATGCCCTGGCGACTTATCGTCAAAAGCCAGGGCGGGTAACAACCCAATATAGTCTTATGTCATTACTGAAAAGATTAAGCAAGGCCATTCAAGCCTAAATATACTGGCTACTTAAAGTCAAAAGCCAGGGCGGGTTATCAAACCTCGCATATTTATATAACCAGGAAAACATACCTGTAGAATTGACTTATATCGCCGGCTTACATCACCACATGCAGTGAAGGTAACAATCCAATGATTTATAAGCGCATGATTTCAATGGCGCAATCCAAAATATACTGGCGACTTAACGTCCAAAGCCAGGGCGGTTTACGAAACCCAAAATATTCATACCATTATTGAAAGACATACTTGTAGATTAATACCATGGTGATGCCTTGATAGTTATAATCCAGAACCAGTGTCAATCCGGACTCATGAAATATCATCATTTTGATTGCTCAAGCCAAAATATCCTGGCGACTTAAAGTCTGCTTATCAGGGCGGGTTATCAAACCCAAAGATGCTCAATGAAGAGTCATATAATCAAGGCTACATGGCCTGTGAAATCAGTACATACTGCCGTCTTACAACGCCAGATGCAGCAAGGGTAACAACCCAAAGACTTAGAGCACAGCGCTCTAAGTACACAATCAAAGCACACTGGCGAATTATCGTCCAAAGCCAGGCCGGGTTAATAAACTCTGAATAAATTCATATATGAACCATAAGGCAACATAGCCCTCATCGGTTTTCAACCGTGTATTAACATGTCACAAGAGATGAACCTCAAAAAATGTTCAAATCAAATATAAATCAAAGAACAAAACAAGGCTTTCATAGGCTGCCAGACCTTCAAGTCAAGTGCTTTTCAAGGGCCGCACAGCCACTGAGTTAAACCTTCATTCAACCTTGTAAGCCGGGCCTCACATGACCAATCGTCGTTTTAACTTTGACAAGTTCAGGGTCTGTATAAGATTGACTGTCAAGAGTACGACGAGTCATTCCAGGATTACCTGGGCGGAGTGGCAGACTTAAAAAGGCAGGATAACCCGGATTTTTTGGTGAATACACCTGGCGTCCAAGCCTATTACACGGGTCAACAAAGCTCTTGTTCATTAACAAAGAGCCCCCAAGTAATGTTTCATTCCAGGCGTACAAGCCGGATCAATAGGGTAGTCATAGCTATGCTCAATGAGTAGGAAGCCCCCAAGTAATTTTTAACAAGTCATCAAGGCAGGTTACCTATGTTTGAACTGCACATTAAAGCAAGTTCTCTATGGTAACAATTCAACTTGGGCAGAAAACCCCCAAGTTATTTGCAATCAAGGCGTACAAGCCGGATCAAAGGGTAGTCGCAGCTATGCTCAATGAGCAAGAAAACCCCCAAGTGACCATAATAAGATAAGCCCATAAGGCAAGATACCCATGTTTGAACCGCGCATCATGGGAGCAAGTTCTCTTTGGCAACCTTTAATTTTTCTGAGAACTCAAACTTGCGAGAGATGGATTCTTTTTGAACCGGATGTTAAGCCGGATATTAAGAGCTTCAAAGCTTTGTGAGAGACAGATTTCCCTTGAACCGGATTTTAAACCGGAATCCTTCATTTTAAGCTGCAAATTTTCTGACGGCCTTTAAATTTTCATCAATATAGCAGTAACCTCCGGGGTCGAGTTATCTTCCCTCCAATGACCCGGAGTTCTTGAATCTGCTGGAACTGGCAAGATTTGCTGAGTCATGTCATTGTAGCCCCCAAGTCTTAAGACGACTCAAGGAGTTGTCTTGAGATTCTCCATATTCGACCGTGATATAAACCGGTATGAGTCATTCAATAGCTCAGTGATATAATATTCCCTTTTGCAGTAGACAACTTGTCCTGCATTGGAGAACTTGCAAGCCAGAGTAATTGCTCTTTTAAAGAAAGCAATATATAATATAAAAATATACTTGATGGATTTCACCTGATATGTTAAGCCAGAAATTATCCACCGCAGAGTTGATGATCACCATGGTGAAGCTGAAATGAATCACAACCAAGTCAGCTGCGGGAGCAGACAAATGAGTCGGCCGCGGTGCTGTAAGCCAGCGTGGATGGGCGAGGCAATCGCAGTCGTGGTAAACCGCGCGGACGAGCGAATCAACCACGTCATATTGATGTAAATTGGGCCGTAAAAACGACAGTTTGCACATATATTCATCGAGCATCATGGCACGGTCAGATGCTGGCGCATCATAATGGTAGCGCGAGTTATACATCCATGACATGGCCATCGCTCTTGTAGTGAACAATTGTCCTGCATAAACAATATTGCAGACCAAGGCAAAGATAAACTGTTCTTTGACAAAAATAATATGTGCTAGATTTAGATGGATATCACCTGGTATATTTTGTCAGATGAACATGAACGCTGGCATTAGATAATGCTGGCCAGCGTCAGACGACCGCTTAGACGTAGGTCTGATAAAGCAGTAGCACCCACGTGGCCCTCTTTTTTCTTCTTGTTTATCCTCACGCCATGGATTTGCAGGGCATATAACACTCCGAGCTCATGAGGCACTGCATATAGCTATGAATCAAGCGATCAACCATGAATCAACCAAACAACTGGTCCTAACCATTACGCATGGCAGTTGACCAGTGACCGTTGTATTTCTGTCTGTAGACACCAAGCTTGAAGCTGATCGATGGTGAGTTAGTGCAGAGGAGCAACTCCATGGCAGCAGAATCTCCAATTGGACTGATCACACATACATCTTTCAGCTGTAACTTTGACTTGTTGCTCACTTGCTCTTGCTCAACGCTGTACCAATACAGATTCGACGTGGTCATGGCCATAGAGTAAGGCGGGCTGAAACCGCTTGCAGGCGGACGCCGGTTCAACGGCCGGGGCAACTCGCGGCCACAGAAACATCCCATGGTGGAAGCGGCGGCAGCTAACTTGAAAACTGCTCGTGGAGACGGCTGCGGAAGTTGGCGGCGGCCTGACACGCCGGCAAGGGCGGCTCAAGCGCAATAGGCTTGACGAGGCCACGGGCGAGCATGGCAGCAGCTTTGTGGCAGAAGTGGGCCAATCACGCAACTCGACTGTGGCCGGTGATTTGAAGGTGAGCCGCAGTAGGAGCAGCTTTACGCAGCGACTCAACTCCGCTACTCGAGACGGTAGGAGTGGCATGAGTAGCTTGACGCGCATGGAGCTCGAGGCGGCCACGGCGTAAACCGGTAACGGAGACAGGGCGTGCAGCGGCTCAAGACGAGCTTGGAGACGACGACGTCTCGGCGACCGAGGTGGAGGTGGAATCCGGCTGGGGCCTCGAGGCAGCAACCGGCGGATCAATAGCAACAAGGCGGCTGCGGCGAATATTCAGGGAGGCCACAGCAGCTCGGACAGCGCAGAGGCAGGGCCCGGCGCGGCCCGGGGCACAGAGCGGCCGGCCGGCGACAGAGTTCGAGGCGAACGGCGGCTCAGCGAGGATCAGCACAGGGGCGGCGCTCGAGGTGGCGCGAGGCTGCGACGGTTTGCAGTGGCCCAAAGCATCCGGTGGCTCAAGGCAAAGAACACATGATGGCAACGGCGACTTTGGCAGCGCGGCGGCTTTGAGCAGCAGAAGTAGAGACGAGCCAGGGGCGGCTCAAGGATGCCCCCAGCAAGGCGGGGCTACGACAACCGGCCGGCGTTGGAGTGCAGTAGAAGCAGAAACAGATTGGAGGCCGTGGCCGAGCATGATGGAGAGGCCACGGCCGCGGTTGGGAGGCCGTCGAGCGGAAACCAGAGGAGGCGATTCAATGTGAGTTTGAGTCCTTCTCTGGGTTGTACTTCAGTCCTGCTCCTTTCTGTTTTCTTTTCTTTTCCAATTTGTCTTCGTTGTGGATTAGATCAAACTTGGATTGGTCAAACTGACCGCTTGTTTTGTTTGATTCGTCGTAGCTGACGACTTCTAGTTTCCTTCGGTAGAAACTCACACGTAGATTGAATCTTCGCTTGACGCCAACACACATTGGATCAAAACATCGTAGAACTCCTCCATGGCTGTTGACAGTAGTACTTCTTGCCGCGGTTGTAGGCAGCTTAGTGATTCCCTTTGTTCCTCGGCAATTGGGTTAGAAGATTCTGGCTATTGTTTTTCCGGTTCAGACGGGTAGGATTCATCGACCAGCTTACTCAGTTTTGCTTTCTTGCTGGGTTTGGCCTGGCACCTGCGATGATTTAAATGATTGAGTATACCCTTACACAGGTACAGTCTTGAAGGCTGGGATTTGAGTTCCCGTTGAGTCACCGGAGGAAGAATGAGATGTTCCCTGATAATTTGAATCAGACGGGTTAAGAGGTTGACGAACAAGACCCGCCTTGGGATAATCTAAGTCAGAAATTTTTGAGACCTCATGTCGACGCTTGCGAGGTGCTAGAGTGTTCAGTAAGCCGGAGGATAAAACTCCGCCACCACTATTCCGGGTTGTATGGCGAGCTTCATGTTGCTGCTTCTTCAAAAGAAAGGTGGGATCCAAGTGAGCTAAAGGGTGAGAAAAACTTACTTTCCGGATTGCTTGTCAGGTTTTCTATGTTGGCAGAGGTTCTGAGCCGGAGGAAAGAATAATTACCTCTGCGTCATCTGCACGGTTGGCTTCTACTTCATCCTGATAATAGTCATTGTCAATAAGATGTACAAAAAATGATCCAAGGGAATCAAGTTCTACCTCCGACTCATCATCATCATCTTTGTCATCCAAATCGAATAACTCGGCAGTTTTGGACTTCTTCTTAGCAGGCCTCTTGGGGGCCTTGGTCTTTGTCCGAGGTTTCTTTGTTTTTTCTGGCAATTTCTTGGACCAGAAGGATGAGTCGGCCTGTAAACAATGAATAAGTATGAGTAAAGCAACAAAAATGGAAATATGAATCAAATATGAGCTGGGTTCAAAACTTACAGCTGGCGGCTCATTCAGCGTATAGAAAGGGCTCAGTCCAAATTGGCTGCAATCTTCCAAGCTCTCATTCAGCAGAGTCTTGGTCATGTTATTGATATCTTCCTCAGTTATTTCGATTTGACAGTGGCGCTGAGGATCTGATAGATCGCCGGTGTACTCGCACATTAACCCGGGCCGGATGCTCAGCGGCAAGACTCTCCAAGCGACCCAGCATCAAACTAAATCAATACCAGTCAGGCCGTTGGCCATAAAGGCCCGGATCTTCGCAAAAACAAACACATATTTTTTCTGTTCTGTTGTACCGATACGATCTATGATATGATGTTTGCTGCTAAGTCGGCCGGCACGGTAACCTGACAAGGGATTTTCCCCTTCTGGTGAAGTGTCTTGACAATAAAACCATGTCTGGTTCCAATCTTTGGGGTGGCTAGGAAGAGCAGCAGCTGGGAAGATGGCCTCTCACTGGTGCGCGTCGGGCCTAAACAAACGGTTTTTAACCCCTTTCCGTGACGGCATTTGGAACCGTCTCCAAGTGAGTGTGGGCGACAGGGGCGTCCTTCCCACACAACCCAGAAACCGTCGGGGATATGCCCTCCTGGCACACCCATTCGGCAAAATGAGGTCGTGGGCGACCGGCGAGCGCTCAAATACGGAAATACGAGCTAAAAAATACAATTATATGGCAAAATTGTTTCCGGTCGCAAGTACATCCCACACAGTCAGACCCCACTAAACATTTCCGTTCATATGCACATCCCACACAGTCGCTCCAAGGAAAACGTTTCCGTTCACAGGTACATCACACACAATTTTTCCCATTAAATCATTTGCGTTATTGAATGTATCACACACGGTCCATGGAAGAAACTGTGTGGCAAAGGCTGTCCATCACACACAGTTTTATGTGGTAAACGTTTGCGCAAGGTGGCCTACGCAAACAGTTTTCTAGAGAAAGTCGTGTGTGATTGTTCATTGATCCAACATGGTTTATTCCTAAAAACTGTGTGCGTTGTCTGAGGTCATCGCCCACGGTATTATTTCAACAACCGTTTGCAATAGCAAAACCCAATTTAGGCAAATTCACCATTAGCAGGCTAATTATCCGATTATTCATAATCCATTTATTAATCTAATTGACATTTCATATTAAGCACACAATATATTTCATTTCCATATTAAGGAAGCAGAATTTCATAATTGAAATACATCAGAGTACAACATGATATAGCTTCATCACTCAGCTACCCCATTACACAGCTGCACCAGCAGCAAGTTCCACATGCAACATGTAGAACCTTTCGAAATTAGGATCATAGACGGTATATAGACGGATGCATCTCATCTGGAAAACTGCTGAAGCGGAAGGCGAATATTGATCCTTCATTCATGTTGAAGGTCTTTGCAACTTTAGGCCAGTGCCTGTGGATGATTGACCGTCATCCTCTTCAAGAACACTTCAATATTGAACCGTGGGTGTTGTATGAAAACCTTCCTCGCCTCCTGGCCATAGAGGTGGTTTGAGAGGTAATCATCAGTGAACTACTTTGGAAAGGCCTGAAAACAAGGATGTGCATAAATATCTTCTCTATATTGGAAATGGGGCAAAGGAATAAAAAAGGCAAGGTATAATAGTTAGTACCATCTTGTAGTGAACTGATGTCTTCTTCATTGTGTAGACAAAGATCTTGTTATTTTTTGTCGCTAATTTCTTTATCCTAACAATCTTTCGGAGTTTCTTGATTTGATTGATATTCATGGACAACTCATTTCCCCATATGCAAAAAGGGTCGAACAGTGGGTCAAAACCTCTGACACCAGGACCTACATGTGCAAGACCAAATTGTAAAAAACCAAAATATTAGAATGGTTCCTGCAATTGCACAATAATGTGCTATTAGAGAACGGACCATGCACGTGCTAACCTCGATTGTAAACCTCAGTGCTTCCCATTGTTTCCCTGCAACACATATAAGGTAGTTAGTCATCAGGTTAAGTAAGGGTTCGCATGCTATCAATAAAATATGTTGATGAATAATAAGCACATTGCAGATTCATCAGATTAATTCAAGCCACATGGAAAACCCATTTACCCAAACCAAGCATGATTAAGAACTAGGAAATATGGCACTTGTATATGTTTCTCATGTATTAAGCGCAACCAAATTCGATTTATTCCTGACATGCACAACAATACAAAATTCTACCCACGACAATTGGACATTGCATTGCAGAATTGAACCAAGCAGTTAACTAAACAACACAACAAATGAACCAAACATTAACTGAGCACCACATTGCACAATATAACATACTCCTAATAGAAGATCAGACAGTTAACCAAATAGTTAACTACAGCCAGTTGTAGCAATTGTATTTGTTTCTCATGTCTTGACTACAGCCAAATTCAATTTATTCCTCACATGGTATACAATAACAGAATGCACCCACAAGTTTGTAAAGATAAATTCGATTTATTTCTCACATGGAAGACAATACAAAATTGCAGCCTGAAGAATTGAACATCACATTTGCAAAATTGAACCAAAAAGTTAACTGAAGACGACAACTAATTAACAAAACAGTTAATAAGTGAGCACCACACTGCACGACATATAGAACATATACACTAGAGCAACAGATTGCATGGTAAAATTAGATAGCACAATTCACTAGAATTTGTGAAGGAAAGGCAGGAGCAGCACACGCAACGAGTAAACCGAGCATGCTTAACCAGCGTAGCTAGCAAATGGCAAGGTGCTCCTTCAAGATCTGGGGGTCGGCACGAATGGCAGCCATCGCGACCTCATCCGCGCGTGCGGCCCCGATTTGCTTCTCCGCTGCCAAATGCTCCTTGAGGTCCTGGCTATACTGCGTGCACCATGGCTTAGGCCGGTGCTTATTTGGTGGAGGGGGCGGTGATTTGGGTGGAAGGTGTCGCGCTCGCGCCGGCGGTCGGGGCATGTGGGATGTGGAAGGAGGAGGAGGATGGGGGTCGGGTGTGGATTACCTACCTGGATAGAGGAGGCCGAGCAGCGTGAAGGAGGGTCACCGACGAGAGGCGGTGCTACAAGCAAGGATTGAAGGTTTCAACTTGGAAAGGAAGGCGGAAAGAGGGGAAAGGTGGCTTTTGGTAGGGGGCAGGGGGCGGGGAGTTAGATATTTCCGTGGAAGCCGAAAATTTGGAATCGCTTCAGCGAAAAACTGGCGCGCAAAGTGTCATCAGACACGGTCCCTTATTCAGAACTGTGTACGATATGTGGACATCACAAACGATTCAGATAGCTTAACCCATGTGTGGTGAGTTTGAACGTGAAAAGTTTTGGTTCGAATTTCCATGGTTACAGTGGTCATCCACGTCATTGCATAATTTGGGTACACAAAGGACACTACAGCATACCCACACTTCTTAATCGAGCATGTTCAGCAATTAAACAGAGCTAGCTGACCTAAACATTACTCTAACAAATTAAATACCGGCACTCTTAATTAAACAAAACAAAGAGTACTACTACGGCTGGTGCTCGTCGATCTCTGTCGCCGCCTCCATGTCCAGCTCGCGCCCGACGGTCTCCTGGGGTAGGCGCTCCATGGCATCCATCGCACCATACTCGGCAAGCATCTCGCCATCTGCGTCCGCCATCTCTTTGGAAAAGGCCGCCACAAGCTGGGCATGGGCGGACGCGATCTGGGCTTGGACGGGCTTCGTCGTTGCAAGGTATGTGGCGGAGGAACGGATGGCTGCTCGAACGCTCTTGGCGATTGCCAGCTCTTCGGCCGTGGGTTGCCGACCATTGTCAGAGAAGCTTCATTCGATTTGTGCAGTGACTGCCAAGAGCTGGGTGTGGGCGGCCTCGACATGGTCGTGGGCGGCCTCCATCAGGGCTAAGGCCGCCGCTGCGGAACGGACAACTGTTGTGCCGCTCTCGCCAGTTGCTATCCCCGAGGCAGATGTTGCTGCCGCCACCTGAGAAGCAACAGCGGCCGTTTGGGCTGCCTTTGCTGCCCAGTCGCAGATTGCGGCCGCGCTCATGCGCCTTGTTAGCACGCGCATGGCGGCTGCGGCCACGCTCTCACCGGAGTGGGCCAACGAAGTTGCCCTCACGACGCTGGTCCACATGCCCATCTTTCACCGGCGATGATTGAACAGTGAAATGATATTTGGGGAGATTGCTAGTGTGATTGAGACGCCGGCTGTGGACTGTAGCCGACGCACCTTCTCGCGTAAGCCATAGGCGTACTATACACCGACGGTGCTCCAGGATATTTTGTCCTGCATCTCACATGGTTGCTGATAATAAACTGTGTGCGGTCTACTTGATTTTTCATCTTGATTTGAATTACATAATGGGGTCACAGCGGCAATGGACGGTGTTTGAATTGCTAGACCTTTTATCTGGAGTGCACATGCAACTATATGTGTGTCGTAAAAGAATTGGAATTATTCAGGGTTCGTTTGAACATTTAATACATTAAATTGGATTTCTAGCCATTTCAGGTGAACATGAACTACATGCACATGCTCCAGTGCATATAAATTGGTCGAAAAATCTAATCTGTGTCCTTGGGTGCATGCTTAGGTCCCATGCAAGAAATGGGAATGAATTTCAAACACCAGGGCACCGTTGATTGCCGGCAAAACATTGAGATGCCTGGTTTTTAAATTCTAGTAAATCAAAACTCGTCTGAAATTCATGAAACTTGGCATGCTATCATGGAGTGGCATCAAGATGCCGTGGTAAAAATTTTGTCCCATTTGGGGCAGGTTTGGGTATATGCTTCTCACAAACTAGAGCTTCTCACAACAAGCATGATGGTTTTCGGTAGGGAACGTCCCACCTATGGGGACGAAACGATATCCATTGCCTCTTATTGCTTTCAATTTTTTTCTCATGTCAACATAGAACAATAGGAGTGTTGTGTGATTTTTTGTGATTTTTTGGGGTTTGTTTGGACATTTTTATGCATTAACTGAGTTTTCAATGCATTTATGTGCATAATTCAAATTTGAACTACATGCACATGCTCCAGTGCATATAAATTGGTCGAAAAATCAAATATGTGTCCTTGGGTGCATGCTTAGGTCCCATGCAAGAAATGGGAATGAATTTCAAACACCAGGGCACCGTTGATTGCCGGCAAAACATTGAGATGCCTGGTTTTTAAATTCTAGTAAATCCAAAACTCGTGTGAAATTCATGAAACTTGGCATGCTATCATGGAGCAGCATCAACATGCCGTGGTACAAATTTTGTCCCATTTGGGGCAGGTTTGGGTATATGCTTCTCACAAACCGGAGCTTCTCACAACAAGCATGATGGTTTTCGGTAGGGAACGTCCCACCTTTGGGGATGAAACGATATCCATTGCCTCTTATTGCTTTCAAATTTTTTCTCGTGTCAACATAGAACAACAGGAGTGCTGTGCGAATTTTTGCGATTTTTCAGGGTTTGTTTGGACATTTTTATGCATTAACTGAGTTTTCAATGCATTTATGTGCATAATTTAAATTTGAACTACATGCACATGCTCCAGTGCATATAAATTGGTTGAAAAACAAATATGTGTCCTTGGGTGCATGCTTAGGTCCCTGCAAGAAGTGGGAATGAATTTCAAACACCAGGGCGCCGTTGATTACCGGCAAAACATTGAGATGCTTGGTTTTTAAATTCTAGTAAATCAAAAACTCATCTGAAATTCATGAAACATGGCATGCTATCATGGAGTGGCATCAACATGTCGTGGTACAAATTTTGTCCCATTTGGGGCAGGTTTGGGTATATGCTTCTCACAAACCGGAGCTTCTCACAACAAGCATGATGGTTTTCGGTAGGGAACGTCCCACCTTTGGGGACGAAACATTATCCATTGCCTCTTATTGATTTCAATTTTTTTTTCTCGTGTCAACATAGAACAACAGGAGTGTTGTGTGATTTTTTTTTATTTTTCGGGTTTCGTTTGGACATTTTTATGCATTAACTGAGTTTTCAATGCATTTATGTGCATAATTCAAAATTTTGAACTACATGCACATGCTCCATTGCATATAAATTGGTCGAAAAATCAAATATGTGTCCTTGGGTGCATGCTTAGGTCCCATGCAAGAAATGGGAATGAATTTCAAACACCAGGGCACCGTTGATTGCCGGCAAAACATTGAGATGCCTGGTTTTTAAATTCTAGTAAATCCAAAACTCGTGTGAAATTCATGAAACTTGGCATGCTATCATGGAGCGGCATCAACATGCCATGGTAAAAAATTTGTCCCATTTGGGGCAGGTTTGGGTATATGCTTCTCACAAACCGGAGCTTCTCACAACAAGCATGATGGTTTTCGGTAGGGAACGTCCCACCTTTGGGGACGAAACGTTATCCATTGCCTCTTATTGCTTTCAAATTTTTTTTCTCGTGTCAACATAGAACAACAGGAGTGTTGTGTGAATTTTTGTGATTTTTTGAGGTTCGTTTGGACATTTTTATGCATTAGCTGAGTTTTCAATGTATTTATGTGCATAATTCAAATTTGAACTACATGCACATGCTCCAGTGCATATAAATTGGTTGAAAAATCAAATTTGTGTCATTGGTATCATGCTTAGGTCCCATGCAAGAAATGGGAATGAATTTCAAACACCAGGGCGCCGTTGATTGCCGGCAAAACATTGAGATGCCTGGTTTTTAAATTCTAGTAAATCCAAAATTCTATTAACCATTCACGTAACACCACGTGTCTTGGTTTTAATGGTTGTAGGAGGTGCCGTGCGGACAGCTGCTTGACCTTGACTGAACGGGAGGCGTGCGAGAGCCGAGCAGGATTTCTGCAGCTCTTGATCGCAAACGTTTTAGATAGAACACCCGTATGCAAAGTGAGAGCAGCGCAAGATTTGTGCATCCCTTCAACACAAATGGTTGTTTTGGATGACCCGTGTGCAACCACGTACAAACAATTTGGTAAGATTTGTCAATCTTTGTAACATAGATTTAATTCATAGATTAAGCATAGATTTCATTCATAGATTAAGCAGTCGTTCTTAATTTATACAAATAGTTCAACTCGACAGCTGAACCGACCAAACTTTTCCCCAATTGTTGCCAACCACGTACTGAAATAGCTAGTTCAACTATATATACTAGCTAATTTTAAGTACGTTGTACAATTCCACCACATCTATAGTCAGATGAACTGAACAAAATAGCCCTAAATACTACTACTGCGGAGGGGCTTTGTACTACTTCCGGCTGCCTCTCCTCTGCCGAGCGCGCTCAGTAAGAGGCGGAGGAGGAGGAGCCTACCGACGAGCTGGGCAACCGCAATGCGTTGCCTGCCACTAATGCAGCTTCAGTGACGCTCACCTCGAACGCCCTCTGCCGCTCCGGACGATCCCTCTCGAAGCAGTGGTTCTCCTCGTAGATCTCTTGATTCCTCGCCTCTGAGGCAGCGTGTGCCGCGGCCACGGCGGCGGTAAGGCTCTTTGCGTGCTCGACGAGGCGCTCCTTCTCCTCCCGCAAGAACTCGGTGTAGCGCGCAAGGTCGCTGACGCACGTGCGGGCATCCACCTCCGCCTCCCGCCTTCGGGCGGCGGTGGCAGAGCGGGTGATGACCCTGGCGGTCGGCGGTGGGCTGGCGGCCACGGCGGCCGACGACGGGGTGGCGGCCACGACCACCACCTCCCGCCTTCGGGCCGCGGTGGCGGAGCGGGTGATGGCCATAGTAGCCGGCAGTGGGGTGGCGGCCACGACGGCCACCTCCCGCCTTTGGGCCGTGGCGGCGGAGCGGGCGATGGCTCTGGCTTTCGACGGTGGTGTGGCAACAACGGCGGCCGGCAACAGCTGCCTATGGGCACCGGCGGCGGAGCATGTGGTGGGTGTTCCGCGCACACCCAACAGGAACGCCACGCGCACTACACTACGTCGGGGACTGCGTCGCCGCCGCGGTGTAGCCTCCCAGCTGGAGCTGTCCTCTGATGATGGCGGAGCGGCTAAGCGACGACGACGGACCGGTGCCATTGGCAATTATGGGAGAAGCAGACGAGATAAGCTACAGGGATGGAGGGGAAAATGCGACGCAGGACTTGCCGGACGTGAGGGTTTTTATAGCAGGTCGGTAAGCATTGGGATTTGGGGGGATTTCACCGAGTCGGGCGGGAAGCTTGCACGGGAACCTGCGAGGTTGCGCGGGAACGGGCTCACCGATGATTCATTGGCGACATCTTTTGGCAAAAAGAACGCCCTCGCGCGCTGCGCAAGCTTGCACTGTAAGCCGTCTGCGGCAGTGGGGTGACAAGACGTGTGAGAGGAGGACGAAAGGCCACATACACATACGGTTGCTACCTCTTGAGCACTGCGTTGGTTTTCCCTTGAAGAGGAAAGGGTGATGCAGCAAAGTAGCGTAAGTATTTCCCTCAGTTTTTGAGAACCAAGGTATCAATCCAGTAGGAGGCTACACACGAGTCCCTCGCACCTACACAAACAAATAAATCCTCGCAACCAACGCGATAAGGGGTTGTCAATCCCTACACGGTCACTTACGAGAGTGAGATCTGATAGATATGATAAGATAATATTTTTCGTATTTTTGTGATAAAGATGCAAAGTAAAATAAAAGGCAACGGAAATAGCTAAGTGTTGGAAGATTAATATGATGGAAAATAGACCCGGGGGCCATAGGTTTCACTAGTGGCTTCTCTCGAGAGCATAAGTATTTACGGTGGGTGAACAAATTACTGTTGAGCATTTGACAGAATTGAGCATAGTTATGAGAATATCTAGGCATGATCATGTATATAGGCATCACGTCCGAGACAAGTAGACAGACTCCTGCCTGCATCTACTACTATTACTCCACACATCGACCGCTATCCAGCATGCATCTAAAGTATTAAGTTCATAAGAACAGAGTAATGCTTTAAGCAAGATGACATGATGTAGAGGGATAAACTCATGCAATATGATATAAACCCCATCTTGTTATCCTCGATGGCAACAATACAATACGTGCCTTGCTGCCCCTACTGTCACTGGGAAAGGACGCCGCAAGATTGAACCCAAAGCCAAGCACTTCTCCCATTGCAAGAAAGATCAATCTAGTAGGCCAAACCAAACTGATAATTCGAAGAGACTTGCAAAGATAACCAATCATACATAAAAGAATTCAGAAGATTCAAATATTGTTCATAGATAAACTTGATCATAAACCCACAATTCATCGGTCTCAACAAACACACCGCAAAAGAAGATTACATCGAATAGATCTCCACAAGAGAGGGGGAGAACATCGTATTGAGATCCAAAAAGAGAGAGGAAGCCATCTAGCTAATAACTATGGACCCGAAGGTCTGAGGTAAACTACTCACACTTCATCGGAGAGGCTATGGTGTTGATGTAGAAGCCCTCCATGATCGATGCCCCCTCCGGCGGAGCTCCGGAACAGGCCCCAAGATGGGATCTCACGGGTACAGAAGGTTGCGGCGGTGGAATTAGGTTTTTGGCTCCGTTTCTGATCGTTTGGGGGTACGTAGGTATATATAGGAGGAAGGAGTACGTCGGTGGAGGAACATGGGGCCCACGAGGGTGGAGGGCGCGCCCAAGGGGGTAGGCGCGCCCCCTATCTCTGGATCACGTTCGTTCCAAAAATCACGTTCCCGAAGGTTTCATTCCGTTTGGACTCCGTTTGATATTCTTTTTCTGCGAAACTATGAAATAGGCAAAAAACAGCAATTCTGGGCTGGGCCTCCGGTTAATAGGTTAGTCCCAAAAATAATATAAAAGTGTATAATAAAGCCCAATAATGTCCAAAACAGAAGATAATATAGCATGGAGCAATCAAAAATTATAGATACGTTGGAGACGTATCAAGCATCCCCAAGCTTAATTCCTGCTCGTCCTCGAGTAGGTAAATGATAAAAACAGAATTTTTGATGTGGAATGCTACTTGGCATAATTTCAATGTAATTCTTCTTAATTGTGGTATGAATATTCAGATCCTAAAGATTCAAGATAAAAGTTCAATATTGACATAAAAATAATAATACTTCAAGCATACTAACTAAGCAATTATGTCCTCTCAAAATAACATGGCCAAAGAAAGTTCATCCCTACAAAATCATATAGTTTAGTCATGCTCCATTTTCGTCACACAAGAATGCTCTCATCATGCACAACCCCGATGACAAGCCAAGCAATTGTTTCATAATTTAGTAATCTCAAACTTTTTCAACCTTCACGCAATACATGAGCATGAGCCATGGATATAGCACTATGGGTGGAATAGATATGATGATGGGGGTTATGTGGAGAAGACAAAAAGGGAGAAAGTCTCACATCAACGAGGCTAATCAATGAGCTATGGAGATGCCCATCGATTGATGTTAATGCAAGGAGTAGGGATTGCCATGCAACGGATGGACTAGAGCTATAAATATATGAAAGCTCAACAAAAGAAACTAAGTGGGTGTGCATCCAACTTGCTTGCTCACGAAGACCTAGGGCACTTGAGGAGGCCCATTGTTGGAATATACAAGCCAAGTTCTATAATGAAAAATTCCCACTAGTATATGAAAGTGACAAAACAAGAGACTCTCTATTATGAAGATTATGGTGCTACTTTGAAGCACAAGTGTGGTAAAAGGATAGTAACATTGTCCCTTCTCTCTTTTTCTCTCATTTTTTTGGGCCTTTCTCTCTTTTTTTTTATTCCTCACTTGGGACAATGCTCTAAAAAATGATGATCATCACACTTCTATTTATTTACAACTCAATGATTACAACTCAATACTAGAACAGAGTATGACTCTATATGAATGCCTCCGGCAGTGTACCGGGATAGGCAATGAACCAAGAGTGACATGTATGAAAGAATTATGAACGGTGGCTTTGCCGCAAATACTATGTCAACTACATGATCATGCAAAGCAATATGACAATGATGAACGTGTCATGATAAACGGAATGGTGGAAAGTTTTATGGCAATATATCTCGGAATGGCTATGGAAATGCCATAATAGGTAGGTATGGTGGCTGTTTTGAGGAAGATATAAGGAGGTTTATGTGTGAAAGAGCGTATCATATCACGGGGTTTGGATGCACCGGCGAAGTTTGCACCAACTCTCAATGTGAGAAAGGGCAATGCACGGTACCGAAGAGGCTAGCAATGATGGAAAGGTGAGAGTGCGTATAATCCATGGACTCAACATTAGTCATAAAGAACTCACATACTTATTGCAAAAATCTACAATTCATCAAAAACCAAGCACTACGCACATGCTCCTAGGGGGATAGATTGGTAGGAAAAGACCATCGCTCGTCCCCGACCGCCACTCATAAGGAGGACAATCAAAGAACACCTCATGTTTCAAATTTGTTACATAACGTTTACCATACGTGCATGCTACGGGACTTGCAAACTTCAACACAAGTATTTCTCAAATTCACAACTACTCAACTAGCACAACTTTAATGTTACTACCTCCATGTCTCAAAACAATCATCAAGCATCAAACTTCTCTTAGTATTCAAAACACTCATAAGAAAGTTTTTACTATTCTTGAATACCTAGCATATTAGGATTATTTAAGAAAATTACCATGCTATTTAAGACGCTCAAAATAATCTATGTGAAGCATGAGAGATCAATAGTTTCTATAAAACAAATCCACCACCGTGCTCTAAAAAAATATAAGTGAAGTACTAGAGCAAAAACTATATAACTCAAAAGATATAAGTGAAGCACATTGAGTATTCTAATAATTTCCGAATCATGTGTGTCTCTCTCAAAAGGTGTGTACAGCAAAGATGATTGTGGTAAACTAAAAAACAAAGACTCAAATCATACAACACGCTCCAAGCAAAACACATATCATGTGGTGAATAAAAATATAGCTCCAAGTAAAGTTACCGATGGAAGTAGACGCAAGAGGGGATGCCTTCCAGGGCATCCCCAAGCTTTGGCTTTTAGGTGTCCTTAGATTATCTTGGGGGTTCCATGGGCATCCCCAAGCTTAGGCTCTTGCCACTCCTTATTCCATAATCCATCAAATCTTTCACCCAAAACTTGAAAACTTCACAACACAAAACTCAGCAGAAAATCTCGTGAGCTCCGTTAGCGAAAGAAAACAAAAGACCACTTCAAGGTACTGTAATGAACTCATTATTTATTTATATTGGTGTTAAACCTACTGTATTCCAACTTCTGTATGGTTTATAAACTCTTTTACTAGCCATATATTATCAAAATAAGCAAACAACACACGAAAAACAGAATCTGTCAAAAACAGAACAGTCTGTAGTAATCTGTAAGTAACGCAAACTTCTGGAACTCCAAAAAATCAGCCAAAATAGGAAGACCTAGAAAATTTGTTTATTGATCAGCAGCAATTCGAATCAATATTTTATCACGTTCTGGTGATTTTTAACAATTATTTTCGTGAACAGAAAGTTTCTGGAATTTTCTGCAAGATCAAATAACTATCATCCAAGAAGATCCTATAGGTTTAACTTGGCTCAAATGCTAATTAAAACATAAAAACACATCTAACCAGAGGCTAGAACAAATATTTATTCCTAAACAGAAGCAAAAAGAACTAAAAATAAAATTGGGTTGCCTCCCAACAAGCGCTATCGTTTAACGGCCCTAGCTAGGCATAATAGCAAGGATAGATCTAGGTATTGCCATCTTTGGCTTTCTACTTTTTAGCGGAATCAAGCTCGAATCCGGGAGGTTCTTTATGTTTCCCTTCATATTCTGAAATTTTTAGATCTAAAGAATCCAACCGCTTATTGCAAAGAGTAATCAACATATTCATGCGGTGAATATTTCCGCTAACGTTCTTAAGAGGTTCAAGAGACTTCTGTAAAATCTTAGTTACTTCGCAAAAAATTTCAAAAACTTGTGTCTCTTCCTGGGTATGATGAGGCCCCTTTTGTTGAAGTAGTGTTCCCACTATACCTTCTATAACTTCATGCGCAATATGGGGATCAATTTCAATAAAATTGCCTTTGGCAACGCAATCCAAGAGTTGTCTATGAGACATATTTAATCCAACATAAAAATTGCGAAGCAAAATTCTCAGGTTCACTTCAAAGGTACAATTACGGTAAGACTCCATTATTCTCAACCAGGCATTTCTAAGTTTTCTCCTTGTCTTTGTTTGAAGTGAAAGACTTCAAACTCAGGGGACAACGGAGTTGATAAGGGACTAGCCATAATGACAAGCAAACGGAAAAGAGACGGCGAATAAAACGGCAAGGGTGAAGTGGGGGAGAGGAAAACGAGAGGCAAATGGCGAATAATGTAATGCGGGAGATAAGGGTTTGTGATGGGTACTTGGTATGTTGACTTTTGCGCAGACCTCCCCGGCAACGGCGCCAGAAATCCTTCTTGCTACCTCTTGAGCACTGCGTTGGTTTTCCCTTGAAGAGGAAAGGGTGATGCAGCAAAGTAGCGTAAGTATTTCCTTCAGTTTTTGAGAACCAAGGTATCAATCCAGTAGGAGGCTACACACGAGTCCCTCGCACCTACACAAACAAATAAATCCTCGCAACCAACGCGATAAGGGGTTGTCAATCCCTACACGGTCACTTACGAGAGTGAGATCTGATAGATATGATAAGATAATATTTTTGGTATTTTTGTGATAAAGATGCAAAGTAAAATAAAAGGCAATGGAAATAGCTAAGTGTTGGAAGATTAATATGATGGAAAATAGACCCGGGGGCCATAGGTTTCAGTAGTGGCTTCTCTCGAGAGCATAAGTATTTACGGTGGGTGAACAAATTATTGTTGAGCAATTGACAGAATTGAGCATAGTTATGAGAATATCTAGGCATGATCATGTATATAGGCATCACGTCCGACACAAGTAGACCGACTCCTGCCTGCATCTACTACTATTACTCCACACATCGACCGCTATCCAGCATGCATCTAGAGTATTATGTTCATAAGAACAGAGTAACGCTTTAAGCAAGATGACATGATGTAGAGGGATAAACTCATGCAATATGCATAAACCCCATCTTGTTATCCTCGATGGCAACAATAAAATACGTGCGTTGCTGCCCCTACTGTCACTGGGAAAGGACACCGCAAGATTGAACCCAAAGCTAAGCACTTCTCCCATTGCAAGAAAGATCAATCTAGTAGGCCAAACCAAACTGATAATTCGAAGAGACTTGCAAAGATAACCAATCATACATAAAAGAATTCAGAAGATTCAAATATTGTTCATAGATAAACTTGATCATAAACCCACAATTCATCGGTCTCAACAAACACACCGCAAAAGAAGATTACATCGAATAGATCTCCACAAGAGAGGGGGAGAACATTGTATTGAGATCCAAAAAGAGAGAGGAAGCCATCTAGCTAATAACTATGGACCCGAAGGTCTGAGGTAAACTACTCACACTTCATCGGAGAGGCTATGGTGTTGATGTAGAAGCCCTCCGTGATCGATGCCCCCTCCGGCGGAGCTCCGAACAGGCCCCAAGATGGGATCTCACGGGTACAGAAGGTTGCGGCGGTGGAATTAGGTTTTTGGCTCCGTTTCTGATCGTTTGGGGGTATGTAGGTATATATAGGAGGAAGGAGTACGTCGGTGGAGCAACATGGGGCCCACGAGGGTGGAGGGCGCGCCCAGGGGGGTAGGTGCGCCCCCCTACCTCGTGCCTTCCTGGTAGCTTTCTTGACGTAGGGTCCAAGTCCTCTGGATCACGTTCGTTCTGAAAATCACGTTCCCGAAGGTTTCATTCTGTTTGGACTCCGTTTGATATTCTTTTTCTGCGAAACTCTGAAATAGGCAAAAAACAGCAATTCTGGGTTGGGCCTCCGGTTAATAGGTTAGTCCCAAAAATAATATAAAAGTGTATAATAAAGCCTAATAATGTCCAAAACAGAAGATAATATAGCATGGAGCAATCAAAAATTATAGATACGTTGGAGACGTATCAACGGTTAATAAAAAAACGTTTGCGATTTAATTACCTACTATACCACCGTCCTGGTTTATAAGTATGATTTAACTAATAAAATACGAATGCATGTCGCCAAAGATTATATAGTTGGATTTGTATTTGAACATAGTTCCAATTATATAATTTTTAAAACATGCATTAACATTTTGTTGGTCAAATTTGATGGCAAAGTATGGCACGGAATATAAAGGAGACTATAGAATAGACGGAGGTGGTACCACACGGCCGCTCTCTACGCAGCGACGCAACTATCGGTCGGCTTGTAGGCGACCATTTCCTGCGTGTTCAACTGCTCTATGCGTGTGGTTGCTTGCGGTTCAGGCGGCCGCGGCGCGCTCTGCTCGCGTCCCGCCGCGCGCGCTTGCTACCTCTTGAGCATCGTTGGTTTTCCCTTGAAGAGGAAAGGGTGATGCAGCAAAGTAGCGTAAGTATTTCCCTCAGTTTTTGAGAACCAAGGTATCAATCCAGTAGGAGGCCACACGCAAGTCCCTCGTACCTACACAAACAAATAAGAACCTTGCAACCAACGCGATAAAGGGGTTGTCAATCCCTTCATGGCCACTTGCAAAAGTGAGATCTGATAGAGATGATAAGATAATATTTTTGGTATTTTTATGATAAAGATTAAAAGTAAAGATTGCAAAATAAAAGTAGATCGGAAACTTAGATGATAGAGAATAAACCCGGGGGCCATAGGTTTCACTAGTGGCTTCTCTCAAGATAGCATAAGTATTATGGTGGGTGAAAAAATTACTGTCGAGCAATTGATAGAATTGAGCATAGTATGAGAATATCTAGGCATGATCATGTATATAGGCATCACGTCCGCAACAAGTAGACCGACTCCTGCCAGCATCTACTACTATTACTCCACACATCGACCGCTATCCAGTATGCATCTAGAGTATTAAGTTCATAAGAACAGAGTAACGCATTAGGCAAGATGACATGATGTAGAGGGATAAACTCAAGAAATATGATATAAACCCCATCTTTTTATCCTCGATGGCAACAATACAATACGTGTCGTTTCCCTTACTGTCACTGGGATCGAGCACCACATGATTGAACCCAAAGCTAAGCACTTCTCCCATTGCAAGAAAGATCAATCTAGTAGGCCAAACCAAACTAATAATTCGAAGAGACTTGCAAAGATAACCAATCATACATAAGAGAATTCAGAGGAGATTCAAATATTGTTCATAGATAATCTTGATCATAAACCCACAATTCATCGGATCTCGACAAACACACCGCAAAAAGAGTTACATCGAATAGATCTCCAAGAAGATCGAGGAGAACTTTGTATTGAGATCCAAAGAGAGAGAAGAAGCCATCTAGCTAATAACTATGGACCTGAAGGTCTGAGGTAAACTACTCACACATCACCGGAGAGGCTATGGTGTTGATGTAGAAGCCCTCCGTGATCGATGCCCCCTCTGGCGGAGCGCCGGAAAAGGCCCCAAGATGGTATCTCATGGGTACAGAAGGTTGCGGCGGTGGAAATAGGGTTTCGTGGTGCTCCTGGATGGTTTCGTGGTACGTAGGTATATATAGGAGGAAGAAGTAGGTCGGTGGAGCCACGAGGGGCCCACGAGGGTGGGGGCGCGCCTCCCTGCCTCGTGTCCTCCACGTTGATTTCTTGACGTCCACTCCAAGTCCTCTGGATCACATTTGTTCCAAAAATAACTCTACCGAAGGTTTCATTCCGTTTGGACTCCATTTGATATTCCTTTTCTGTGAAACACTGGAATAGGCAAAAAAACAGCAATTTGCACTGGGCCTTGGGTTACTAGGTTAGTCCCAAAAATAATATAAAAGTGTATAATAAAGCCCATTAAACATCCAAAACAGAATATATAATAGCATGGAGCAATCAAAAATTATAGATACGTTGGAGACGTATCAAGCATCCCCAAGCTTAATTCCTGCTCGTCCTCGAGTAGGTAAATGATAAAAATAGAATTTTTGATGTGTAATGCTACATAGCATATTCTTGAATGTAATTTTCTTTATTGTGGCATGAATGTTCAGATCCGAAAGATTCAAGATAAAAGTTTAATATTGACATAAAAATAATAATACTTCAAGCATACTAACAAAGCAATCATGTCTTCTCAAAATAACATGGCCAAAGAAAGTTATCCCTACAAAATCATATAGTCTGGCTATGCTCTATCTTCATCACACAAAATATTTAAATCGTGCACAACCCCAATGACAAGCCAAGCAATTGTTTCATACTTTTGATGTTCTCAAACTTTTTCAATCTTCACGCAATACATGAGCGTGAAGCATGGACATAGCACTATATGTGGAATAGAATGGTGGTTGTGGAGAAGACAAAAAAGGAGAAGATAGTCTCACATCAACTAGGCATATCAACGGGCTATGGAGATGCCCATTAATAGATATCAATGTGAGTGAGTAGGGATTGCCATGCAACGGATGCACTAGAGCTATAAGTGTATGAAAGCTCAGCAAAAAAACTAAGTGGGTGTGCATCCAACTCGCTTGCTCACGAAGACCTAGGGCAATTTGAGGAAGCCCATCATTGGAATATACAAGCCAAGTTCTATAATGTAAAGTTCCCACTAGTATATGAAAATGACAACATAAGAGACTCTTTATCATGAAGATCATGGTGCTACTTTGAAGCACAAGTGTGGTAAAAGGATAGTAACATTGTCCCTTCTCTCTTTTTCTCTCTTTTTTTAATTTTTTTGGGACTTTTCTCTTTTTTATGGCCTCTTTCTTTTTTTCTATTTTTTTCTTTTTTTCGTCCGGAGTCTCATCCCGACTTGTGGGGGAATCATAGTCTCCATCATCCTTTCCTCACTTGGGACAATGCTCTAATAATGGTGGTCATCACACTTTTATTTACTTATAACTCAATACTTAGAACAAAATATGACTCTATGTGAATGCCTCCGGCGGTGTACCGGGATATGCAATGAATCAAGAGTGACATTTATGAAAGAATTATGAATGGTGGCTTTGCCACGAATACGATGTCAACTACATGATCATGCAAAGCAATATGACAATGATTAAGCGTGTCATAATAAACGGAACGGTGGTAAGTTGCATGGCAATATATCTCAGAATGGCTATGGAAATGCCATAATAGGTAGGTATGGTGGCTGTTTTGAGGAAGGTATATGGTGGGTGTATGATACCGGCGAAAGGTGCGCGGTGTTAGAGAGGCTAGCAATGGTGGAAGGGTGAGAGTGCGTAATCCATGGACTCAACATTAGTCATAAAGAACTCACATACTTATTGCAAAAATCTATTAGTTATCAAAATGAAGTACTATGCGCATGCTCCTAGGGGGATAGATTGGTAGGAGAAGACCATCGCTCGTCCCCGACCGCCACTCATAAGGAAGACAATCAATAAATAGATCATGCTCCTACTTCATCACATAACGGTTCACCATACGTGCATGCTACGGGAATCACAAACTTTAGAACAAGTATTTCTCAAATTCACAACTACTCAACTAGCATGACTCTAATATCACCATCTTCATATCTCAAAACAATTATCAAGTATCAAACTTCTCATAATATTCAATGCACTCTATATGATAGTTTTTTATTACACCTATCTTGGATGTTCATCACTTCTAGGACCAAAATTTCAACCAAAGCAAATTACCATGCTGTTCTAAAGGACTCTCAAAATAATATAAGTGAAGCATGAGAGATCAATTATTTCTATAAAATAAAACCACCGCCGTGCTCTCGAAGATATAAGTGAAGCACTAGAGCAAAATTTTCTAGCTCAGAAGATATAAGTGAAGCACATAGTCTATTCTAATAAATTCTGATTAATGTGTGTCTCTCCCAAAAGGTGTGTATAGCAAGGATGATTGTGGTAAACTAAAAGGCAAAGACTCAAATCATACAAGACGCTCCAAGCAAAACACATATCATGTGGTGAATAAAAATATAGCTCCAAGTAAAGTTACCGATGGATGAAGACAAAAGAGGGGATGCCTTCCGGGGCATCCCCAAGCTTAGGCTTTTGGTTGTCCTTGGATTTTACCTTGGGGTGCCTTGGGAATCCCAATCTTAGGCTCTTTCCACTCCTTGTTCCATAATCCATCAAATCTTTACCAAAAACTTGAAAACTTCACAACACAAAACTCAACAGAAAAACTCATTAGCTCCGTTAGCGAAAGAAAACAAAACACCACTTTAAGGTACTATAATTAACTCATTCTTTATTTGTATTGGTGTTAAACCTACTTTATTCCAACTTCTCTATGGTTCATAAACTCCATTACTAGCCATAGATTCATCAAAATAAGCAAACAACACACGAAAAACAGAATCTGTCAAAAACAGAACAGTCTGTAGTAATCTGTATCTAACGCAAACTTCTGTAACTCAGAAAAATCTACCAAAATAGGACGACCTAGATAATTTGTTTATTGATCTAATGCAATTGGAATCAGTATTTTATCACGTTCTGGTGATTTTTAACAATTGTTTTCGTGACCAGAAAGTTTCTGATTTTTTCAGCAAGATCAAATAACTATCATCCAAGAAGATCCTATAGGTTTTACTTGGCACAAACACTAACTACAACATAAAAAAATCTGACAAGAGGCTAGATCAAAGATTTATTACTAAACATAACCAAAAAGCAAGAAAATAAAATAAAATTTGGTTGCCTCCCAACAAGCGCTATCGTTTAACGCCCCTAGCTAGGAATAAAGGCAAGGATAGATCTAGGTATTATCATCTTTGGTATGCAATCCATAAGTGGCTACATAATAGATTCATAAGGTAATTTAATTTTCTTTCTAGGGAAGTTTTCCATGCCTTTCCTTAACGGAAATTGGAATCTAATATTACCTTCTTTTATATCAATAATTGCACCAATTGTTCTAAGGAAAGGTCTACCAAGAATAATAGGACATGAAGGATTGCAATCTATATCAAGGACAATGAAATCTACGGGCACATAATTCCTATTTGCAAAAATAAGAACATCATTAATTCTTCCCATAGGTTTCTTAATGGTGGAATCCGTAAGATGCAAGTTTAAGGAACAATCATCAAATTCATGGAAACCTAACAAATCACACAAAGTTTTTGGAATCGTGGAAACACTAGCACCCAAATCACACAAAGCATAGCATTCATGATCTTTAATTTTAATTTTAATAGTAGGTTCCCACTCATCATAAAGTTTTCTAGGGATAAAACTTCCAATCAAGCTTTTCTTCATAAGATTGCATTAAAGCATCAACGATATGTTTGGTAAAAGCCTTATTTTGACTATAGGCATGCGGAGAATTTAGCACGGATTGCAACAAGGAAATACAATCTATTAAAGAACAATTATCATAATTAAATTCCTTGAAATCCAAGATAGTGGGTTCATTGCTATGTAAAGTTTTGACCTCTTCCATCCCACTTTTACCAATTTTTGCATCAAGATCTAAAAACTCTGAATCATTGGGACGCCTTTTAGCTAAAGTTGACTCATCTCCAGTCCCATTATTATCAAGATTCATATTGCAAAACAAAGATTTAATAGGGGACACATCAATTACTTTTAGATCTTCATCCGTATTATCATGAAAACTAGAAGAACACGATTTCATAAAGCAATCTTTCTTAGCACGCATCCTAGCGGTTCTTTCTTTGCACTCATCTATGGAAATTCTCATGGCTTTGAGAGACTCATTGATATCATGCTTAGGTGGAATAGATCTAAGTTTCAAAGAATCAACATCAAGAGAAATTCTATCCACGTTCCTAGCCAAATCATCAATCTTAGGCAATTTTTCTTCAAGCAAAGAATTGAAATTCTTTTGAGAAATCTTAAATTCTTTAACACTAGTTTCAAAATCAGAGGGCATCTTATTAAAATTTCCATAAGAGTTGTTGTAGGAATTACCATAATTATTAGAGGAATTACTAGGATATGGCCTAGGATTAAAATTTCCTCTATAAGCATTGTTACCAAAATTGTTCCTACCAACAAAATTCACATCCATAGATTCATTATTATTCTCAATCAAAGTAGATAAAGGCATATCATTGGGATCAGAAGCAACACTCTTATTAGCAAACAATTTCATAAGTTCATCCATCTTTCCACTCAAAACATTAATTTCTTCAATTGCATGAACCTTATTACTAGTAGATCTTTCAGTGTGCCATTGAGAATAATTAACCATAATATTATCTAGGAGTTTAGTAGCTTCTCCTAAAGTGACTTCCATAAAAGTGCCTCCCACGGCCGAATCTAAAAGATTTCTAGAAGCAAAATTCAATCTGGCATAAACGTTTTGTATAATCATCCATAAATTCAAACCATGTGTAGGGCAATTACGTATCATTAATTTCATTCTCTCCCAAGCTTGTGCAACATGTTCATGATCAAGTTGCTTAAAATTCATAATATCGTTTCTAAGAGAGATGATCTTAGCGGGAGGAAAATACTTAGAGATAAAAGCATCTTTGCACTTATTCCATGAATCAATACTATTTTTAGGCAAAGATGAAAACTAAGTTTTAGCACGATCTCTAAGCGAGAAAGGAAATAGCTTCAATTTAACAATATCATTATCCACATCTTTCTTCTTTTGCATGTCGCACAAATCAACAAAGCTATTTAGATGAGTAGCGGCATCCTCACTAGGAAGGCCGGCGAATTGATCTTTCATGACAAGATTCAGCAAAGCAGCATTAATTTCACAAGATTCAGTATCGGTAAGAGGAGCAATCGGAGTGCTAAGAAAATCATTGTTGTTGGTATTGGCAAAGTCACACAATTTAGTATTATCTTGAGCCATCGTGACAAGCAAGCAATCCAACACACAAGCAAACAAGAAGCAAGCGAAAGAAAAAGCGAACGGAAAGAGAGGGCGAATAAAACGGCAAGGGTGAAGTGGGGGAGAGGAAAACGAGAGGCAAATGGCAAATAATGTAATGCGAGGGATAAGAGTTTGTGATGGGTACTTGGTATGTCTTGACTTGTGCGTAGACTCCCCGGCAACGGCGCCAGAAATGGCTAGTTGCTGGGAGATCAAATCTTGACTTGACTTGGCGTAAGCCTCCCCGGCAACGGCGCCAGAAATCCTTCTTGCTACCTCTTGAGCATGTGTTGGTTTTCCCTTGAAGAGGAAAGGGTGATGCAGCAAAGTAGCGTAAGTATTTCCCTCAGTTTTGGAGAACCAAGGTATCAATCCAGTAGGAGGCCACACGCAAGTCCCTCGTACCTACACAAACAAATAAGAACCTTGCAACCAACGCGATAAAGGGGTTGTCAATCCCTTCATGGCCACTTGCAAAAGTGAGATCTGATAGAGATGATAAGATAATATTTTTGGTATTTTTATGATAAAGATTAAAAGTAAAGATTGCAAAATAAAAGTAGATCGGAAACTTATATGATAGAAAATAGACCCAGGGGCCATAGGTTTCACTAGTGGCTTCTCTCAAGATAGCATAAGTATTACGGTGGGTGAACAAATTACTATCGAGCAATTGATAGAATTGAGCATAGTTATGAGAATATCTAGGCATGATCATGTATATAGGCATCACGTCCGCAACAAGTAGACCGACTCCTGCCTGCATCTACTACTATTACTCCACACATCGACCGCTATCCAGCATGCATCTAGAGTATTAAGTTCATAAGAACAGAGTAACGCATTAGGCAAGATGACATGATGTAGAGGGATAAACTCAAGCAATATGATATAAACCCCATCTTTTTATCCTCGATGGCAACAATACAATACGTGTCGTTTCCCCTACTGTCACTGGGATCAAGCACCGCATGATTGAACCCAAAGCTAAGCACTTCTACCATTGCAAGAAAGATCAATCTAGTAGGCCAAACCAAACTGATAATTCAAAGAGACTTGCAAAGATAACCAATCATACATAAAAGAATTCAGAGGAGATTCAAATATTGTTCATAGATAATCTTGATCATAAACCCACAATTCATCGGATCTCGACAAACACACCGCAAAGAGAGTTACATCGAATAGATCCCAAGAAGATCGAGGAGAACTTTGTATTGAGATCCAAAGAGAGAGAAGAAGCCATCTAGCTAATAACTATGGACCCGAAGGTCTGAGGTAAACTACTCACACATCATCGGAGAGGCTATGGTGTTGATGTAGAAGCCCTCCGTGATCGATTCCCCCTCCGGCGGAGCGCCGGAAAAGGCCCCAAGATGGGATCTCACGGGTACAGAAGGTTGCGGCGGTGGAAATAGGGTTTCGTGGTGCTCCTGGATGGTTTCGGGGTACGTAGGTATATATATAGGAGGAAGAAGTAGGTCGGTGGAGCCACGAGGGGCCCATGAGGGTGGGGGGCGTGCCCAAGGGGGAAGGCGCGCCTCCCTGCCTCGTGGTCTCCTCGTTGATTTCTTGACGTCCACTCCACGTCCTCTGGATCACGTTTGTTCCAAAAATAACTCTCCCGAAGGTTTCATTCCGTTTGGACTCCGTTTGATATTTCTTTTCTGCGTAACACTGAAATAGGAAAAAAACAGTAATTTGCACTGGGCCTTGTGTTAATAGGTTAGTCCCAAAAATAATATAAAAGTGTATAATAAAGCCCATTAAACATCCAAAACAGAATATATAATAGCATGGAGTAATCCAAAATTATAGATACGTTGGAGACGTATCAGCGCTCTGCTCTCGCGTCCCTCTGGGTGCTCTGCCCTCGTCCCTCCACGTGCGCTGCCAGTGTTTGGGGCCGGTGCACGATTACGCACGTTTGTGTGCAAGCAGTTGCGCCGGGCGCGGCGCGACGATGCAGTTACCCGCTACAAAAACTGCATGCGGACGCGCCGACAATCCACACCGCCCGGCCCCCTTGTATTCCTGCGGCCATTTACCTTCATCTCTCGTCTCACACGACACAATAAGCAGACCCACGAAGACACATACAGAGAGGACATTCAGCGGTTCCAATGGCGCTCCCCGTGGCTCCAATGGCGCTCCCAGCGACCGACGACGACAACGGCGGGCAGTTCACCACGCATCACGTAGTGGACACTCGCATGGGGGGGAGGCCCTCTCGGTGGTGTACATGAACAATCTGGTCTCGTTGGAGAGCTCCATCCAAACTATGGAGCAGATCCTTGCCGAGGACAAGTACCGAGTGGTTGGCTTCGACCTCGAGTACACCATCGGTCCTGCCGGGCATGATCAGAAGGCTGTCGTCGCCCAGTTGTGCGTGTGACATGACGTCCTCGTCTACCACTTCCACCTTGCCACAAGGCCTTGCGAGTGTTTCTCCAGGTTTATCAAGAGCTCCGACTACAGTTTCGCTACGGTGGACACCACCAACGATCTAAAAGCGCTCAAGGTTTCGGACTTGAAATGCCCGAATCTTGTCAACATCCAGCACCACTACAAGGTCTGGGGCAGCGACAAAAACAAACTGAACTCCCTGGTTGACCTCGCCTCGGCCATCATCGACCCCTACTACGCGAAGATGAAGGAAGAGAGCAATAAGGACAAGAACGCCTGGCACAGTGTGTGGCATAAGAGACTGGATGAACAACATGTCAAGTACGCGGCCATGGACGCGTACACAAGCTACGAGATGTACAGGTGGATCGTTGACATGAGGAACTGTCTTCTTCCTAACAAAGACGAGGGATCGAGCCACATAGCAGTGGCGGAAGCGTCACAAGAAGTAGATGACTAGACGATCGTTTCTCCTACTTTAGAATGCATGCAATTGTTTATTGAGGTGTGGGCGAATGATCTATATAGTCACTTATGTAATTGGATGTTTATTTCAGTTATATATATATACATGTTATTCTACTGTAGACAAAGCAATTCACACGGCTTATTAGCAGCAATCGGTTGCCATCTTGTTCAGTTGAACCGTTTCCATTGTGTTGCCAAATCACACACAGTTCATCCCAGTGAACCGTATGTTGTATATCGCACACGCCTTCATTTGGTTGCCCGTTTCTTTTGTGCCTCCTCATCCTAAACAGTTAATTGAGCTGAACCATATGCCCTGCATCGCACACGTAACTAAATTCTGAATCATGTTTGATGCATCTGTCATCGCAAATGTTTTGCACCTTTTTGATGGGTTTTTTACACCACCGTTTGCGATTATGGCATCGCACACAGTTTCGTCGAAGGGTCTCTGATCGTAGTGTCGCGTTTGGCCCATCCTGCAGTAGTGTCTTTCCGGCGCTGTATGGATATGCCACCTAATTCGAGGCTAGGCCCGTCGGTGAATTCATTTTGCCGGCTCAAGTAGTAGAACTCCCTGAATAGTTCTACGATGGGCTCCTGTTGAAGGTACACTTCACAAAATACTTGGAAGTTACAGATGTTTGAAACGGAGTTGGGTCCGATATCTAGTGGGTGGAGCTTGAAAAAAATGCAACACATCACGGAAGAATTTTGAGCCGGGGGGGCTGAAGCTCCGGTTTATATGATCCATGAAAACAATTACTTCACCATCTTTGGGCTCAGGGCGAGTCTCAGCACCTGGGACCCTCCAATGAATGACGTCTTTTTTGGCCAGGACACCTGTCTGAACATATGCATTCAAATCTTCCTCGGTAACCCGGGAAACAACCCAATTGCAGGAGGTGACGGTTTTTGCCTTCGACATTTTTGACTACAAAGGAAAATATTGTTGGTTTAATTCTTATAATGTTAAGGCACATCATTAAGTCAAAAGGGAAAAGTGTTGTAAACGGCTGGAAATTTAAGCCGGAAGCTGAACATTTGGAGTGTGCAGATATTCATATTGGCGGCTTATAAGGGGGCTAATGGTACCTACCAGATTAAGGACTTTGCTGAACCAGACAGAGTATAACAGTCAAGATACATTGCAGAATTAAAGATTGTGAACAAGTATGGTTAAACCAGAGATATATTGCCTGGTCAGGAAAAGTTCTAAAGTGTATGGTGACGGTTTAATAAGATTTGGTGTTTTATGATGAATCACGGTTTGCGGTATAAGCCGCCATGGCAGTTATGGTACTTCAGATTTCGCTAAGTGTTGTACAAACAGGTTCTGCAAGATGGAGCAATAATTTTGGATCTACCACGGTTCTAAAAAGACAGTAAAATCCTAAACCTAAGATGGTGACAGTGGAAAGCATGGATGTTTGAATGGGATCTTTTACGGAGAGACGTTCTTCTAATGATAAAAATGAATACTAAAACTACTTCCGCGCAAAGTTTGTGGTCTATCCAGATTAAAAACTGCAAAAGTTGAAGGGAATGGCGAAGAAAAACAAGAGCGCCGATGAACAGTGGAACCCTAATGCAGTTCTGTGGCAAGGGGTGATGAATACCTGTTGGCGCTGATGGACAGCGGAGTAGCGTCGCGATTTCTGGACGCGTTCAGGTTGATGCAGCGGCCTTGGCTTCGGGCTGCGGAGGAAGTTCGACAACGGCGGCGGAGCTCTGGTCGCGCTAGCATCGAGAGGAAGGAGAAGAAGAAGCAGCGGCATGGGGTAAAAGTGAAAACAGGGGCCCTCATACGTCTCCAACGTATCTATAATTTATGAAGTATTCATGCTATTGTACTATCCTTCTAGGATGTTTTATATGCATTTATATGATATTTTATATATTTTTGGGACTAACCTATTAACCTAGAGCCCAGTGCCAGTTTTTGTTTTCTCCTTGTTTTAGAGTATCGCAGAAAAGGAAAACTAAACGGAGTCCAATTGACGTGCCACTTGACGGAGATCATTTTTCGACCAGAAGAAGCCCACGGAATACCAGAAGCAGGCCAGAAGAGTCCCGGGCTGCCCACGAGGGTCGGGGGCGTGCCCACCCCCCTAGGGCGCGCCCCCTGCCTCGTGGACAGCCCGGAAACCCCCCGTGATGTGAAATCAACGCAAAACTCTTCTATATATACCCAAACTTCCAGAAAGAAACCTAGATCAGAAGTTCCGCCGCCGCAAGCCTCTGTAGCCACGAGAAGTCAATCTAGGCCCTCTCCGGCACCCTGCCGAAGGGGTCCATCATCACCGGTGGCCATGGAGGAGTATCCTGGAGGGGCCATCATCACCATGAGGGCCAAGCACCAGAGGGTGGAGGCCATGGAGGAGGAATCACAAGGGGGAGAACTTCTCCTCCTCTCTTCCGGTGGCGCCGGAGTGCCATCGGGAGGGGAATCATCGCCACGGTGATCGTCTTCATCAACATCGCCATCATCATCACCATCCTCATCTCTTTTACGCGGTCCACTCTCCCGCACCCCGCTGTAATCCCTACTTGAACATGGTGCTTTATGCCACATATTATGATCCAATGATGTGTTGCCATCCTATGATGTTTTGAGTAGATATCTTTTGTCCTTGGGTTGATTGATGATATAGATTGGTACGAGTTGTATGTTTTATTTTGGTGCTGTCCTATGGTGCCCTCCATGTCACGCAAGCGTGAGGGATTCCCGCTGTAGGGTGTTGCAATACATTCATGATTCGCTTATAGTGGGTTGGTGAGTGACTGAAACACAAACCCAAGTAAGAGGGATTGTTGCGTATGGGAATAAAGAGGACTTGATGCTTTAATGCTATGGTTGGGTTTTACCTTAATGATCTTTAGTAGTTATGGATGCTTGCTAGAGTTCCAATCATAAGTGCATATGATCCAAGTAGAGAAAGTACGTTAGCTTATGCCTCTCCCTCATATGAAATTGCAATGACGACTATCGGTCTTGTTAACAATTGCCTAGGACAATTCCTGTTGTGGAACGTAGTAATTTCAAAATTTTCCTACGCACACGCAAGATCATGGTGATGCATAGCAACGAGAGGGGAGAGTGTTGTCCACGTACCCTCGTAGACCGAAAGCGGAAGCGTTAGCACAACGCGGTTGATGTAGTCGTACGTCTTCACGATCCGACCGATCAAGTACCGAACGCACGGCACCTCCGAGTTCAGCACACGTTCAGCCCGATGACGTCCCTCGAACTCCGATCCAGCTGAGTGTTGAGGGAGAGTTTCGTCAGCACGACGGCGTGGTGACGATGATGATGTTCTACCGACGCAGGGCTTCGCCTAAGCACCGCTACAGTATTATCGAGGTGGACTATGGTGGAGTGGGGCACCGCACACGGCTAAAAGATCAAACGATCAATTGTTGTGTCTATGGGGTGCCCCCCTGCCCTTGTATATAAAGGAGCAAGGGGGAGAGGTGCGGCCGGCCAGGAGGGGCGCGCCAGGAGGAGTCCTACTCCCACCGGGAGTAGGACTCCCTCACTTTTCCTAGTTGGACTAGGAGTGGAGGGGGAAAGAGGAGGGAGAGAGGAAGGAAAGGGGGGCGTCGCCCCCCTCTCCTTGTCCTATTCAGACTAGGGGGAGGGGCGCGCGGCCCTGCCCTGGACGCCTCTCCTCTCTTCCACTAAGGCCCACTATGGCCCATTAAGCCCCCGGGGGGTTCCGGTAACCTCCCGGTACTCCGGTAAAATTCCGATTTCACCCGGAACACTTCTGATATCTAAACATAGGCTTCCAATATATCAATCTTCATGTCTCGACCATTTCGAGACTCCTCATCATGTCCGTGATCACATCCGGGACTCCGAACAACTTTCGGTACATCAAAACATATAAACTCATAATATAACTGTCATTGAAACTTTAAGCGTGCGGACCCTATGGGTTCGAGAACTATGTAGACAAGACCGAGACACGTCTCCGGTCAATAACCAATAGCGGAACCTGGATGCTCATATTGGCGCCCACATATTCTACGAAGATCTTTATCGGTCAGACCGCATAACAACATACGTTGTTCCCTTTGTCATCGGTATGTTACTTGCCCGAGATTCGATCGTCAGTATCTCAATACCTAGTTCAATCTCGTTACCGGCAAGTCTCTTTACTCGTTCCGTAATACATCATCCAGCAACAAACTCATTAGTTGCAATGCTTGCAAGGCTTAAGTGATGTGCATTACCGAGAGGGCCCAGAGATACCTCTCCGACAATCGGAGTGACAAATCCTAATCTCGAAATACGCCAACCCAACAAGTACCTTCGGAGACACCTGTAGAGCACCTTTATAATCACCCAGTTACGTTGTGACGTTTGGTAGCACACAAAGTGTTCCTCCGGTAAACGGGAGTTGCATAATCTCATAGTCATAGGAACATGTATAAGTCATGAAGAAAGCAATAGCAACATACTAAACGATCGAGTGCTAAGCTAACGGAATGGGTCAAGTCAATCACATCATTCTCCTAATGATGTGATCCCGTTAATCAAATGACAACTCATGTCTATGGCTAGGAAACATAACCCTCTTTGATCAACGAGCTAGTCAAGTAGAGGCATACTAGTGACACTCTGTTTGTCTATGTATTCACACATGTATTATGTTTCCGGTTAATACAATTCTAGCATGAATAATAAACATTTATCATGATATAAGCAAATAAATAATAACTTTATTATTGCCTCTAGGGCATATTTATTTCAGTCTCCCACTTGCACTAGGGTCAATAATCTAGTTCACATCGCCATGTGATTTAACATCAATAGTTCACATCTTTATGTGGTTAACACCCATAATTCACATCGATATATGACCAACACCCAAAGGGTTTACTAGAGTCAGTAATCTAGTTCACATCACAATGTGATTAACACCCAAAGAGTACTAAGGTGTGATCATGTTTTGCTTGTGAGATAATTTTAGTCAACGGGTCTGTCACATTCAGATCCGTAAGTATTTTGCAAATTCTATGTCTACAATGCTCTGCACGGAGCTACTCTAGCTAATAGCTCCCACTTTCAATATGTATCTAGATTGAGACTTAGAGTCATCTGGATCAGTGTCAAAAACTTGCATCGATGTAACCCTTTACGACGAACCTTTTTTCACCTCCATAATCGAGAAAAGTATCCTTATTCCACTAAGGATAATTTTGACCGCTGTCCAGTGATCTACTCCTAGATCACTATTGTACTCCCTTGCCAAACTCAGTGGTAGGGTATACAATAGATCTGGTACACAGCATGGCATACTTTGTAGAACCTATGGAATAGGGAATGACTTTCATTCTCTTTCTATCTTCTGCCGTGGTCAGACTTTGAGTCTTACTCAATTTCCCACCTTGTAACACAGGCAAGAACTCTTTCTTTGACTGTTCCATTTTGAACTACTTCAAAATCTTGTCAAGGTATGTACTCATTGAAAAACTTATCAAGCGTCTTGATCTATCTCTATAGATCTTGATGCTCAATATGTAAGAAGCTTCACCGAGGTCTTTCTTTGAAAAACTCCTTTCAAACACTCCTTTATGCTTTGCAGAATAATTCTACATTATTTCTGATCAACAATATGTCATTCACATATACTTATCAGAAATGTTGTAGTGCTCCCACTCACTTTCTTGTAAATACAGGCTTCACCGCAAGTCTGTATAAAACTATATGCTTTGATCAACTTATCAAAGCGTATATTCCAACTCCGAGATGCTTGCACCAGTCCATAGATGGATCGCTGGAGCTTGCATATTTTGTTAGCACTTTTAGGATTGACAAAACCTTCTGGTTGCATCATATACAACTCTTCTTTAATAAATTCATTAAAGAATGCAGTTTTGTTTATCCATTTGCCAGATTTCATAAAATGCGGCAATTGCTAACATGATTCGGACAGACTTGAGCATAGATACGAGTGAGAAACTCTCATCGTAGTCAACACCTTGAACTTGTCGAAAACCTTTTGCGACAATTATAGCTTTGTAGATAGTAACACTACTATCAGCGTCTGTCTTCCTCTTGAAGATCCATTTAATCTCAATGGCTCGCCGATCATTGGGCAAGTCAATCAAAGTCCATACTTTGTTCTCATACATGGATCCCATCTCAGATTTCATGGCCTCAAGCCATTTTGCGGAATCTGGGCTCATCATCGCTTCCTCATAGTTCGTAGGTTTATCATGGTCTAGTAACATGACTTCCAGTACATGATTACCGTACCACTCTGGTGCGGATCGTGCTCTGGTTGATCTACGAAGTTCTGTAGTAACTTGATCCGAAGTTTTATGATCATCATCAGTAACTTCCTCACTAATTGGTGTACGCATCACTGAAACTGATTTCTGTGATGAACTATTCTCCAATTCGGGAGAAGGTACAATTACCTCATCAACTTTTACTTTCCTCTCACTCACTTCTTTCGAGAGAAACTCCTTCTCTAGAAAGGATCCATTCTTGGCAACGAATGTCTTGCCTTCGGATCTGTGATAGAAGGTGTACCCAACTGTCTCCTTTGGGTATCCTATGAAGATACATTTCTCCAATTTGGGTTTGAGCTTATCAGGATGAAACTTTTTCACATAAGTATCGCAACCCCAAACATTAAGAAATGACAACTTTGGTTTCTTGCCAAACCATAGTTCATAAGGCGTCGTCTCAATGGATTTAGATGGTGCCCTATTTAACGTGAATGCAGCTGTCTCTGATGCATAACCCCAAAACGATAGTGATAAATCGGTAAGAGACATCATAGATTGCACCATATCTAATAAGGTACAGTTACAATGTTTGGACACACCATTACGCTGTGGTGTTCCAGGTGGCGTGAGTTGCGAAACTATTCTGCATTGTTTCAAATGAAGACCAAACTCGTAACTCAAATATTCTTCTCCATTATCAGATCGTAGAAACTTTATTTTCTTGTTACGATGATTTTCCACTTCACTCTGAAATTATATGAACTTTTCAAATGTTTCAGACTTTATGTTTCATTAAGTAGATATACCCATATATGCTCAAATCATCTGTGAAGGTCAGAAAATAATGATACCCACTGCGAGCCTCAATATTCATCGGACCAGACACATCGATATGTATGATTTCCAACAAATTTGTTGCTTGCTCCATTGTTCCGGAGAACGGCGTTTTAGTCATCTTGCCCAAGAGGCATGGTTCGCAAGCATCAAGTGATTCTTAATCAAGTTATTCCAAAAGCCCATCAGCATGGAGTTTCTTCATGCGCTTTACACCAATATGACCTAAACGGCAGTGCCACAAATAAGTTGCACTATCATTATTAACTTTGCATCTTTTTGGCTTCAATATTATGAATATGTGTATCACTACGATCGAGATCCAACAAACCATTTTCGTTGGTGTGTATGACCATAGAAGGTTTTATTCATGTAAACAGAACACCAATTGTTCTCTAACTTAAATGAATAACCGTATTCTAATAAACATGATCAAATCATATTCATGCTCAACGCAAACACCAAATAACACTTATTTAGGTTCAACACTAATCCCGAAAGTATAGGAAGTGTGCGATGATGATCATATCAATCTTGGAACCACTTCCAACACACATCGTCACTTCACCCTTAACTAGTCTCTGTTTATTCTGCAACTCCCGTTTCAAGTTACTAATCTTAGCAATTGAACTAGTATCAAATACTGGGGGGTTGCTATAAACACTAGTAAAGTACACATCAATAACATGTATATCAAATATACCATTGTTCACTTTGCCATCCTTCTTATCCGCCAAATACTTGGGGCACTTCCGCTTCCAGTGACCAGTCCCTTTGCAGTAGAAGCACTTAGTCTCAGGCTTAGGTCCAGACTTGGGTTTCTTCACTTGAGCAGCAACTTGCTTGACGTTCTTCTTTGAAGTTCCCCTTCTTCCCTTTGCCCTTTTCTTCAAACTAGTGGTCTTGTCAACCATCAACACTTGATGCTTTTCTTGATTTCTACCTTCGTTGATTTCAGCATCACAAAGAGCTTGGGAATCGTTTCCGTTATCCCTTGCATATTATAGTTCATCACGAAGTTCTAGTAACTTGGTGATAGTGACTAGAGAACTCTGTCAATCACTATCTTATCTGGAAGATTAACTCCCACTTGATTCAAGTGATTGTAGTACTCAGACATTCTGAGCACATGCTCACTGCTTGAGCTATTCTCCTCCATCTTGTAGGCAAAGTACTGTCAGAGGTCTCATACCTCTCGACACGGGCATGAGTATGAAATACCAATTTCAACTCTTGGAACACCTTATATGCTCCGTGGCATTCAAAACATTTTTGAAGTCCCGGTTCTAAGCCGTAAAGCATGGTGCACTAAACTATCAAGTGGTCATCATATCGAGCTTTTGTCAAACGTTCATAACGTCTGCATCTGCTCCTGCAATAGGTCTGTCACCTAGCGGTGCATCGAGGACATAATTCTTCTGTGCAGCAATGAGGATAATCCTCAGATCACGGAGCTAGTCCGCACCTTTGCTACTAACATCTTTCAACTTATTTTTCTCTAGGAACATATCAAAAAACGGGGAACAACATCGCGAGCTATTGATCTACAACATAGATATGCAAATACTATCAGGACTAAGTTCATGATAAGTTTAAGTTCAATTAATCATATTACTTAAGAACTCCCACTTAGATAGACATCCCTCTAATCCTCTAAGTGATCACGTGATCCATATCAACTAAACCATGTCCGATCATCACGTGAGATGGAGTAGTTTCAATGGTGAACATCATTTATGTTGATCATATCTACTATATGATTCACGCTCGACCTTTCGGTCTCAGTGTTC
Source organism: Triticum aestivum (assembly GCF_018294505.1). Taxonomy (NCBI): domain Eukaryota; kingdom Viridiplantae; phylum Streptophyta; class Magnoliopsida; order Poales; family Poaceae; genus Triticum; species Triticum aestivum. The sequence continues at coordinate 451,575,825 of NC_057805.1, read as the reverse complement.
CGAGGCCATATCTGTTATATGCTAGGCTCGTCAAGTTTAACCTGAGTATTCCGCGTGTGCAACTGTTTTGCACCTGTTGTATTTGAACGTAGAGCCTATCACACCCGATCATCACGTGGTGTCTCAGCACGAAGAACTTTCGCAACGGTGCATACTCAGGGAGAACACTTATACCTTGATAATTTAGTGAGAGATCATCTTATAAAGCTACCGTCGAACTAAGCAAAATAAGATGTATAAAAGATAAACATCACATGCAATCAAAATATGTGACATGATATGGCCATCATCATCTTGTGCCTTTGATCTCCATCTTCAAAGCATTTTCATGATTTCCATCGTCACCGGCATGACACCATGATCTCCATCATCTTGATCTATATCAATGTGTCGTCACATGGTCGTCTACCCAACTATTGCTCTTGCAACTATTGCTATCGCCTAGCGATAAAGTAAAGCAATTATTTGGCGCTTGCATCTTATGCAATAAAGAGACAACCATAAGGCTTCTGCCAGTTGCCGATAACTTCAACAAAACATGATCATCTTATACAACAACTTATATCTCATCACGTCTTGACCATATCACATCACAACATGCCCTGCAAAAACAAGTTAGACGTCCTCTACTTTGTTGTTGCAAGTTTTACGTGGCTACTACGGGCTGAGCAAGAACCGTTCTTACCTACGCATCAAAACCACAACGATAGTTTGTCAAGTTGGTGCTGTTTTAACCTTCGCAAGGACCGGGCGTAGCCACACTCGGTTCAACTAAAGTTGGAGAAACTGACACCCGCCAGCCACCTGTGTGCAAAGCACGTCGGTAGAACCAGTCTCGCGTAAGCGTACGCGTAATGTCGGTCCGGGCCGCTTCATCCAACAATACCGCCGAACCAAAGTATTACATGCTGGTAAGAAATATGACTTATATCGCCCACAACTCACTTGTGTTCTACTCGTGCATATAACATCAACACATAAAACCAGGCTCTGATACCACTGTTGTGGAACGTAGTAATTTCAAAATTTTCCTACGCACACGCAAGATCATGGTGATGCATAGAAACGAGAGGGGAGAGTGTTGTCCACGTACCCTCGTAGACCGAAAGCGGAAGCATTAGCACAACACGGTTGATGTAGTCGTACGTCTTCACGATCCGACCGATCAAGTACCAAACGCACGGCACCTCCGAGTTCAGCACACGTTCAGCCCGATGACGTCCCTCGAACTCTGATCCAGCTGACTGTTGAGGGAGAGTTTCGTCAGCATGACGGCGTGGTGACGATGATGATGTTCTACCGACGCAGGGCTTCTCCTAAGCACCGCTAAAGTATTATCGAGGTGGACTATGGTGGAGGGGGCACCACACACGGCTAAAAGATCAAACGATCAATTGTTGTGTCTATGGGGTGCCCCCTACCCCCGTATATAAAGGAGCAAGGGGGAGAGGTGCGGCCGGCCAGGAGTGGCGTGCCAGGAGGAGTCCTACTCCCACCGGGAGTAGGACTCCCTCACTTTTCCTTGTTGGACTAGGAGTGGAGGGGGAAAGAGGAGGGAGAGAGGAAGGAAAGGGGGGGTGCCGCCCCCCTCTTGTTGTCCTATTCGGACTAGGGGGAGGGGCATGCGGCCCTGCCCTGGCCGCTTCTCCTCTCTTCCACTAAGTCCCACTATGGCCCATTAAGCCCCCGGGGGGTTCTGGTAACCTCCCGGTACTCCGGTAAAATTCCGATTTCACCCGGAACACTTTTGATATCCAAACATAGGCTTCCAATATATCAATATTCACGTCTCGACCATTTCAAGACTCCTCGTCATGTCCGTGATCACATCCGGTACTCCGAACAACCTTCGGTACATCAAAACATATAAACTCATAATATAACTGTCATCGAAACTTTAAGCGTGCGGACCCTACGGGTTCGAGAACTATGTAGACATGACCGAGACACGTCTCCGGTCAATAACCAATAGCGGAACCTGGATGCTCATATTGGCTCCCACATATTCTACGAAGATCTTTATCGGTCAGACCGCATAAGAACATACGTTGTTCCCTTTGTCATCGGTATGTTACTTGCCCGAGATTCGATCGTCGGTATCTCAATACCTAGTTCAATCTCGTTACCGGCAAGTCTCTTTACTCGTTCCGTAATACATCATCCCGCAACAAACTCATTAGTTGCAATGCTTGCAAGGCTTAAGTGATGTGCATTACCGAGAGGGCCCAGAGATACCTCTCCGACAATCGGAGTGACAAATCCTAATCTCGAAATACGCCAACCCAACAAGTACCTTCGGAGACACCTGTAGAGCACCTTTATAATCACCCAGTTACGTTGTGACGTTTGGTAGCACACAAAGTGTTCCTCCGGTAAACGGGAGTTGCATAATCTCATAGTCATAGGAACATGTATAAGTCATGAAGAAAGCAATAGCAACATACTAAACGATCGAGTGCTAAGCTAACGGAATGGGTCAAGTCAATCACATCATTCTCCTAATGATGTGATCCCGTTAATCAAATGACAACTCATGTCTATGGCTAGGAAACATAACCCTCTTTGATCAACGAGCTAGTCAAGTAGAGGCATACTAGTGACACTCTGTTTGTCTATGTATTCACACATGTATTATGTTTCCGATTAATACAGTTCTAGCATGAATAATAAACATTTATCATGATATAATCAAATAAATAATAACTTTATTATTGCCTCTAGGGCATATTTCCTTCAATTCCGCACACCGATCCACCATTATTCCATACTCGCTATTTATAATATTTAGTAATATATTCTAACTTTATGATAACAGCACCTACTTTTATGTTTTAGCTCTCTGATACCATGCAATGTTATCCTCTTCATACCCACAACGCAGTTTTATTTCTCGTTGCTAGTTGGAAGCAAACGTTCGGTGTACGTAGAGTCGTATCAGTGGCAGATAGGGCTTGACAGAATATTGATCTTACCTTTAGCTCCTTGTGGGTTCGAAACTCCATACTTATCACTTCCACCTTTGGAAATTGCTACGATGATTCCCTACACTTGGGGATTATCAAGCTCTTTTCTGGCGCCGTTGCCGGGGAGCAATAGCGTGGTGTTGATATTCTCGTGTGTGCTTGTTTGCTTTCTTCACTAAGTGGATTTTTTTTCTTTTTTTTTCTGCTTAGTTGTGGGTGAAACATACAATTTTTTAAAAAAAGAATGAAAATACAAAAAAAATACTTGCCTTTCATGCCTAAAAAAGGTTTTTTCAAAAAGAGAAGTGATTGGAAAGTTATGCATTGAAGAAGTGAGGGTCGACCTTGAGCACTTGTGTTCATGCTCACGGAAACAATGTAGAATTTTTCATGGAAGTTTCTCTGTAAATAATTATCCCCTTGTATATATCCATTGTAGTATAAAAATAATGTGCCAAGCTTTGGTTTTAGGATGATTAGATTGCTTGTTTACTATGTGCAAAACAAAAACAGAAACTTTGGCTGTAGTGCATGAATTTACATTTTTTGCTGGAAAGTCAAATGGGTATGAAACTTTTTGAACATTACTTCTGTAAAAAAAATTCAAATTGTCAAATTTAGTTCATGATTTTAGGAGTTACAGAAGTATACTAAACTTCCAGATTACTACAGACTGTCCTGTTTAAGACAGATTCTGTTTTTGATGCATTGATTGCTTGTTTTGATGAAACTATTGATTTATATCAGTGGATTAAGCCATGGAAAAGTTATATTGCAGTAGCTATAATGCAAAAACAAAATATGAATTGGTTTGCAACAGTACTTATAGTAGTGATTTGCTTTGTTACACTAACGGATCTCACAAAGTTTTCGTTAAAGTTTTGTGTGGATGAAGTGTTCGAAGATCGAGGAGCTATCAATATGAGAAGAATAAAGAGAGGCAAGAGTTCAAGCTTGGGGATTCCCAAGGCACCCCAAGTAAATATTTCAAAGGATACTCAAGCATCTAAGCTTGGGGATGCCCCGGTTGGCATCCCATCTTTCTTCTTCAACAATTATCGGTATACCTCGGTTTTTGTTTTGTTCACATGATTTGTGTCCTTTGTGTTTTTATTTTTCTTTAAGAACCATGCTAGTATGAGATGTCCCTTCATCAATTTATAGAATACTTCATGTGCTTCACTTATATCTTTTAAGTACGGTCTTATAGAATTACTCTTTGTGCTTCACTTAAATCTTTTGAATATGGTTTTATAGAATGCTTCGTGTGCTTCACTTATATATTTTGAGCTTGGATATTGGTTAGTCTATGTTAATTGTAGAATGCTCCATGAACTTAACTTATATCTTTTGGAGTATGAATAATACTATCATTTAAAGTGGGTTTGGAAGAGTGTCAACTTTAGGAATTAGTGATCCCACTATTTTGGAGGGTGTTGAATCTTAATGTGATAGTTATGAAAGTGGATTTGGAAGAGTGTCAACTTTAGCTAGGAATGATTCCACTATTTAGGAAGAGGTTACAATTGAGTATGAGAACAAAGTTGCTATCCATGATGCTACTGAAAATTATTATGAGGGAGGAATACATGCTTGTAGGAGTTGCAATAGTATCAAGTTTCCTCTCTATGTGCTTAAAGTTTTGAAGTTATACTTGTTTTGCCTTCCTATGCCAGTTGATTGTTGTTCTTATAAATTGTGTGCTCAAAAAATCCCTAGGCATAGGAAGTAGATTATATTTAAATGTGATAGTCATATTCTTCAAGATGCTCTCTTTGTGCTTCAATTCCTATCTTTTATGTGAGCATCATTGAAAACATCATGCCTAGCTAAAAGGCATTAAAGAAAAGCACTTGTTGGGAGACAACCCAATATTTAACCTTACTGTTTTTGTGTGTTTACATGATTAAGCTACTGTAGTAATCATGTTTTATATCTTTTGTTTCAATAAAGTGCCAAGTAAGACCTTTGGGAAGACTTGGGTGAAAGTTAATGTGATCTTGCTGTAAAAAACAGAAACTTTGCGCTCACGAGATTAGCTGTCATTTTTTACAGAAGAGTGTTTTCGAGTTGATTCTTTTTGCATAAGATTAATAGACAAATTCCTCACGTCCACCAATTTATTTCATAATTTTTGGAGTAGCAGAAGTATGGTTTATGTTCAGATCATTACAGACTGTTCTGTTTCTGACAGATTCTGTTCTCATTGCATATTTTGCTTGTTTTCTAGTTTCTATGACTTATATTTCTAAATATAAATTGTAGAAATGATATGGAACAGTAGGCATTGTGTGAGAACAATTATGAAACTTGTCCTTAACAGTACCAAAGTGAATGGTTTACTCTTTATCATACTAACCTATCTCACGAAGTTTTGTTAAGTTTTGTGTGATTGAAGTTTTCAAGCTTTGGGTGAGATATTGATATGAGGAGAATAAGGAGTGGAAAGACCCTAAGCTTGGGGATGCCCAAGGCACCCCAAGGTAATATTCAAGGAAGACTCAAGTGCCTAAGCTCCGGGGCATCCCCTCTTTCGTCTTCAAAACTATCGGTATACCTTACTCGGAGCTATATTTTTATTCGTCACATGATATGTGTTTTTCTTGGAGCGTATTTTCAATTTTACTTGCTGTTTGAATAAAATCATTGGATCCGAAATATTGAATGAAAAAGAATCCTCCCATGGCTAGTTAATTATTTGACTACTCAGTGTTCTTCACTCATATCTTTTGGAGTAGTTTGTCATTTACTCATGTGCTTCACGTATATCCTATGAGTAAATGGTTGAATGAATTGAATGTCATAAATCTGAATTTATATATGTTTCATATGCTTATAACATGGGGAGTAATGACTTCACACATAATAAGTATAGGTAGTAAACTTATTGAAAGTTAGCAGAATTGGTCACTTGAACAATTCATGAAAGAATATTGAAGGAAGAGGGATTGCACATATAAATATACTATCTTGGACATCTTTTGTAATTGTGAGCACTCATTAAAATATGACATGATAAAAGGTTGATGTTGGACAAGGAAGACAACGTAATGGGTTATGTTTTCTTATATCTGAAATAAAGTATATTGTCATGGATCGCCCAACACGTGGAGCTTGCCTTTCCCCCTCATGCTAGCCAAATTCTTTGCACTAAGTAGAGATACTACTTGTGCTTCCAAATACCCTTAAACCTGATTTTTCCATGAGAGTCCACCATACCTACCTATGGATTGAGTAAGATCCTTCAAGTAAGTTGTCATCGGTGCAAGCAATAAAAATTGCTCTCTAAATATGTATGATTGATTAGTGTGGAGGAAATAAGCTTTATACGATCTTGTGATGTGGAAGAAATAAAAGCGACGGACTGCATAATAAAGGTCCATATCACAAGTGGCAATATAATGTGACGTTCTTTCGCATTAAGATTTTGTGCATCCAACCCTGAAAGCGCATGGCAACCTTTGCTTCCCTCTGCGAAGGGCCTATCTTTTACTTTTATCTTTTACCCTTATGCAAGAGTCATGGTGATTTTCACCTTTCCTTTTTACATTTTATCCTTTGGCAAGCACATTGTGTTGGAAAGATTCTGATATATATATCCAATTGGATGTAAGGCATCATGAGCTATTATTGTTGACATTACCCTTGAGGTAAAAGGTTGGGAGGCGAATCTATAAGCCCTATCTTTCTGTGTGTCTGATTAAAACTTTGAACCCATAAATATCGCGTGAGTGTTAGCAATTGTGAAAGACTAAATGATAGTTGAGTATGTGGAGTTTGCTAAATCAAAGCTCTGACATAGACCCTTCCTGGAAATAAGATGAATTGCAATTGTTTGATGACTGAGGATATAGTTTGTTAGTTTTCAAGAAAGTTTATGATCTATACTTTGACATGTGAATAGCTTGTTACTCTATCATGAGAAGTTTTATGAGATGAGCTACTGTTATGACATATAATGATGCTAGAAAAGGTGATTGAAATTATCATTGATCAAATTTGTGCACCCGCTAGCATTCACACTTCATAAATTATTTCTTTTATCATTTACCTACTCGAGGACGAGCAAGAATTAAGCTTGGGGATGCTGATACGTCTCCAACGTATCTATAATTTATGAAGCATTCATGCTATTATACTATCCTTCTAGGATGTTTTATATGCATTTATATGATATTTTATATGATTTTTGGGACTAACCTATTAACCTAGAGCCCAGTGCCAGTTTTTGTTTTCTCCTTGTTTTAGAGTATCACAGAAAAGGAAAACTAAACGGAGTCCAATTGACGTGCCACTTGACGGCGATCATTTTTGGACCAGAAGAAGCCCACGGAGTACCAGAAGCAGGCAAGAAGAGTCCCGGGCTGCCCACGAGGGTGGGGGGCACGCCCACCCCCTAGGGCGCGCCCCCTGCCATGTGGACAGCCCGGAGACCCCCTGACGTGAAATCAACGCAAAACTCTTCTATATATACCCAAACTTCCAGAAAGAAACCTAGATCGGAAGTTCCGCCGCCGCAAGCCTCTATAGCCACGAGAAGTCAATCTAGGCCCTCTCCGGCACCCTGCCGGAGGGGGCCATCATCACCGGTGGCCATGGAGGAGTATCCTGGAGGGGCCATCATCACCATGAGGGCCAAGGACCAAAGGGTGGAGGCCATGGAGGAGGAAGCACAAGGGGGAGAACCTCTCCTCCTCTCTTCCGGTGGCACCGGAGTGCCATCGGGAGGGGAATCATCACCACGTTGATCGTCTTCATCAACATCGCCATCATCATCACCATCCTCTTCTCTTTTACGCGATCCACTCTCCCGCACCCCGCTGTAATCCCTACTTGAACATGGTGCTTTATGCCACATATTATAATCCAATGATGTGTTGCCATCCTATGATGTTTTGAGTAGATATCTTTTGTCCTTGGGTTGATTGATGATATAGATTGGTACGAGTTGTATGTTTTATTTTGGTGCTGTCCTATGGTGCCCTCCGTGTCGCGCAAGCGTGAGGGATTCCCGCAGTAGGGTGTTGCAATACGTTCATGATTCTCTTATAGTGGGTTGGTGAGTGACTGAAACACAAACCCGAGTAAGAGGAATTGTTGCGTATGGGAATAAAGAGGACTTGATGCTTTAATGATATGGTTGGGTTTTACCTTAATGATCTTTAGTAGTTGCGGATTCTTGCTAGAGTTCCAATCATAAGTGCATATGATCCAAGTAGAGAAAGTATGTTAGCTTATGCCTCTCCCTCATATGAAATTGCAATGACGACTATCGGTCTTGTTAACAATTGCCTAGGACAATTCCGCACACCGATCCACCATTATTCCACACTCGCTATTTATAATATTTAGTAATATATTCTAACTTTATGATAACAGCACCTACTTTTATATTTTAGCTCTCCGATACCATGCAAAGTTATCCTCTTCGTACCCACAACGCAGTTTTATTTCTCGTTGCTAGTTGGAAGCAAACGTTCGGTGTACGTAGAGTCGTATCAGTGGCAGATAGGGCTTGAGAGAATATTGATCTTACCTTTAGCTCCTTGTGGGTTCGACACTCCATACTTATCACTTCCACCTTTGGAAATTGCTACGATGATTCCCTGCACTTGGGGATTATCAGGCCCCCTGTCCCTATTTATAAGGCAATGGATACAAGGCATGCGCGGGAGGTTTATTAAGATAAGTATCGATTAAGATGCTCTGGGCCTCGTGCGATATTAATGTGAAATGACGTCATGGCGGCTTAAGAAAGTTTTACGTGCTGACGTCATGGCGGTTTACAGTAAGGTTTATCAAACAAGGCGATACAAGATTTTGACAAGTGCTAAAGATTGATATGAACGAGTTCAAATCAACCTGGGGCCTAATGTTGGGGATATAACTACTGGGTATAAATCACCCAGGAGGGTCCGGGTCATACCGCTGGCGGTTTACCAAAGAAGATGGTGGATCATGTGAGCCCGTTGACGGCCCAAGAACCCCAGGTGGTTCAAGGCCCAGGTGATGAACCGCCATGTATGTATGACTTGTATTGTAAGGCATGTATAGTTAGTCACCGAGCCGGACACATTGTGTATGAGCTGGCCGGGACTCCGTGAACCGCCGGGCATCAACCTGTGTATATAAAGGGACGACCCGGCGGCGGTTTAGGGCGAGAAAGAAGAGATCGAGAACTAGGTCAAGCATATTTGCTCCCTGGTAATCGAAATCCAAGCAATACCACCTCAAACTGGATTAGGCCTTTACCTTCACCGCAAGGGGCCGAACCAGTATAAACTCCCCGTGTCCTTTGTCCTATTTAACCCCTTTAAGCAAACCTTGTTGTGATGGCTCCACGACTAAGTCCTTCCGCTAGGACATCTGCCGTGACAATTCCACGATACTAACCGATCTCACGTAGTTCCGTTAAGTTTTGTGTGATTGAAGTTTTCAAGTTTTGGGTGAGATGTCGACATGAGGAGAATAAGGAGTGACAAGACCCTAAGCTTGGGGATGCCCAAGGCACCCCAAGGTAATATTCAAGTAATATCCAAGAAACTAAGCATGGGGATGCCCCGAAAGGCATCCCCTCTTTCGTCTTCAACATTATCGGTAACCTCACTTGGAGCTATATTTCCATTCATCACATGATCTATGTTTTGCTTGGAGCGTCATTTTCTTTTGTTGGGATTTGCTTGTTGTTATTCAGAATAATGTTTATATCTTTGGCTTCAATAAAACTGTCAAGGATAGCCTTTACCATGCTTATTTTGCAAGTCTATATGTTGCTGTTTTGAAAACAGAAAGTTTTCTATAATTTTATGAATTTTTGAAAAATGTCAGAACGTTTAAAATCTTGAAATTCTTACACAGTAAGCTATGATAAATTTTCTACAGTGTGGTAAATTTACAAAAAAATTGGAGTTAAATAAGTATGAATCTTCTTGCATTCTTTACATACTGTCCTGTTTTGACATATTGTTGTTATGTTTGCATTGTTTGCATTGTTTGCATATGTTTGCTTGCTTAATGATTCTATTTGAGGATAGGAGTATTAAATATGCAGATGCATTTAGTATGCAATGTTAAATAATAATTTTAGTGATTTGCTACAGTAGAGAATGATAAGGTTATTGCATTGATTTATACCAACTTATCTCACAAGTTCTTGTTGAGTTTTGTGTGGATGAAGTTTTTAAGATTTTGGGAAACCATGATATAAAAGGAATTAAGGAGACACAAAAGATCAAGCTTGGGGATGCCCAAGGAATCCCAAGATAATATTTCAAGAAGTCTCAAGCATCTAAGCTTGGGGATGCCCCGGTAGGCATCCCACCTTTCTTCATCAACAATTATCGGTTAGCCTCGGTTGAGCCTAACTTTTTGCTTCTTCACATGATGTGTGTTATTCTTGGAATGTCATTTTATTTTGTTTTGCTTGCTGTTTTAATAAACTACTTAGATCTGAAAGTTTTTTAAATAAAAGAGAGTCCTCAAATAGCCACCCATTTACTAAACTACTTGCTTGATCTTCACTTATATCTTTTTGGAGTAGTTTGTCATTTACTCTTGTGCTTCACTTATATCCTATGAATAAATTGTTGAATAAATTGAATATCATGAAGTTGAAATTATATGTTCATATCATGCCTAGTAGTAGCTTCACATTGGGTTTAGAAAGTGAAACCTTTTGAAGGTTGACAATCCCAATATTGGTCATACAAGCAATTCATGAATGATTAGTATACGGAAGATAACTTTCACATACAAATATATTATCTTGGACATCTTCTATGATTGTGAATACCCATTAATTATTTTCAAACTTGAGCAAATTAGTTGGAGTTCGACAAGGAAGACAACGCAATGAGTTATGGTTGTGTATATTTGCATAGAAGTTATATTGTTATGGATCCTCCAACATGTGGTGTTTGCTTAGGATCTTTTGCTAGCCAAAAATTTGTACTAAGTAGAGATACTACTTGTGCATCCAAAAACCCTTAAACCCATTTTCTTGCCATGAGTGTCCACCATACCTGAAGGAAATATGCCCTAGAGGCAATAATAAAGTTGTTATCTTATATTTCCTTATATCATGATAAATGTTTATTATTCATGCTAGAATTGTATTAACCGGAAACTTGATACATGTGTGGATACATAGACAAAACACCGTGTCCCTAGTAAGCCTCTACTAGACTAGCTCGTTAATCAAAGATGGTTAAGTTTCCTAACCATAGACATGTGTTGTCATTTGATGAACGAGATCACATCATTAGGAGAATGATGTGATGGACAAGACCCATCTGTTAGCTTAGCAAAATGATCGTTCAGTTTTATTGCTATTGCTTTCTTCATGCCAAATACATATTCCTTCGACTACGAGATTATGCAACTCCCGGATACCGGAGGAATACCTTGTGTGCTATCAAACGTCACAACATAACTGGGTGATTATAAAGATGCTCTACAGGTATCTCCGAAGGTGTTTGTTGGGTTGGCATAGATCGAGATTGGGATTTGTCACTCCGAGTATCGGAGAGGTATCTCTGGGCCCTCTCGGTAATGCACATCATAACAAGCCTTGCAAGCAATGTGACTAATGAGTTAGTTGCGGGATGATGTATTACTGAACGAGTAAAGAGACTTGCCGGTAACAAGATTGAACTAGGTATGAAGATATCGACAATCGAATCTCGGGCAAGTAACATACCGATGACAAAGGGAATAACGTATGTTTTCATTACGGTACGACCGATAAAGATCTTTGTAGAATAGTGGGAACCAATATGAGCATCCAGGTTCCGCTGTTGGTTATTGACCGGAGAAGTGTCTCGGTCATGTCTACATAGTTCTCGAACCCGTAGGGTCCGCACGCTTAACGTTCGATGACGATTGTGTATTATATGAGTTATGTGATTTGGTGACCGAATGTTGTTCGGAGTCCCGGATGAGATCACGGATATGACAAGGAGTCTCGAAATGATTGAAAGGTAAAGATTCATATATAGGACGATAGTATTCGGACACCGGAAGTGTTCCGGGGGTACCGGGTACGTATCGGGTCACCAGAAGGGGTTCCGGGCATCCCCCGGCAAAGATATGGGCCTTATTGGGCCAAGGGCGGGATAGACCAGCCCCTAGCTAGTGGGCTGGTGCGCCCCCATATAGGCCGAATAGGAGGAGAAGGAAGGAGGGGAAGGGAGAAAGGAAAGGGGAGGATTCGGCCTCCCCCTTTCCTTCTCTCCCCCCTCTCTTTCCTTCCCCCTCCGACACTTATGGAAGGGGGGAAGCCGACTTGGAGGAGGCGCCCAAGTAGGATTACTCCTACTTGGGGTGCCCCTTGCTCCCCCTCTCCCTCTCCCACCTATATATATGTGGGGGGGCACCGCTAGAACACACAACATCTATTCCTCGCCGTGTGCGGCGCCCCCCTCCACAGCTTATGCCTCCTGTCATATCTTCGTAGTGCTTAGGCGAAGCCCTGCGCGGATCACTTCACCATCACCGTCACCATGCCGTCGTGCTGACAGAACTCTCCCTCAACACTTTGCTAGATCAAGAGTTCGAGGGACGTCATCGAGCTGAACGTGTGCAGAACTCGGAGGTGCCGTACGTTCGGTGCTTGATCGGTCGGAACGAGAAGAAGTTTGACTACATCAACCGCGTTGTCAAACGCTTCTGCTTTCGGTCTACGAGGGTACGTGGAGACACTCTCCCCCTCTCGTTGCTATGCATCTCCTAGATAGATCTTGCGTGAGCGTAGGATTTTTTTTGAAATTGAATGATACGTTTCCCAACAATACCTACCTATGGATTGAATAAGATCCCTCAAGTAAGTTGTCATCGGTGCATAAAGCAATAAAAATTGCTCCTAAATATGTTTGATCTTTTACTGTAAGGGAAAATTGAGCGTTGTACGAACTTGTGATGGCAAAGTAATAAAAGCGACGGACTGCATAATAAAGGTTGCTATCATAAGGGGCAATATAACATGGCGTTCCTTTGCATTAAGAGCTTGGGCATCCAACAATAAAAAGTGCATGCCAACCTCTGCTTCCCTCTGCGAAGGGCCTATCTTTTACTTTTCAGTATTTACTTTTATGCAAGAGTCAATAGAATGTATTCTCATTTCAACTTCAATTATTCTTTAGTTGGCAAGCATCATGTGGTGGGGAAAGATCTAGGCACATATGGCCAGTCAAATATATTTGATCATGATTTATTATTGTTGACAATTATCTCTATGATAAATGCGTTGGGAGGCGAAACATTAAGCCCCTATCTTTCTCTGTGTTTGATGGATGCCATTCGTTCTAAAAATATGCTTTGAGTGCTAGCAATCATAGAAGACTATATGATGATTGAGTATGTGGAGCTCTTACTTAGACTCTGTTGAATAAGTTGAATTGCAATTGTTTGGTGACTAAGAATATAGGCTATTGAGTTTCAAGAGAATTCATTGTTTGGACCTTAACATGTGAATTGGTTGCTACTTTAACATGAGAAGTTTTATGAGAAAGAATTGCTGTTATGATGCTAGGAAAAGTGATCGAAATTATCATTGATCAAACTTGTGCACTTTGCTAGCATTCAAACTTCATAAATTATTTCTTTTATCATTTACCTACTCGAGGACTAGTAGGAATTTGAAGGAAATATGCCCTAGAGGCAATAATAAAGTTATTATTTATTTCCTTATATCATGATAAATGTTTATTATTCATGCTAGAATTGTATTAACCGGAAACATAATACATGTGTGAATACATAGACAAAAAGAGTGTCACTAGTATGCCTCTACTTGACTAGCTCGTTAATCAAAGATGGTTATGTTTCCTAGCCATAGACATAAGTTGTCATTTGATTAACGAGATCACCTAATTAGGAGAATGACGTGATTGACTTGACCCATTCCGTTAGCTTAGCACTCGATCGTTTAGTATGTTGCTATTGCTTTCTTCATGACTTATACATGTTCCTATGACTATGAGATTATGCAACTCCCGTTTACCGGAGGAACACTTTGTGTGCTACCAAACGTCACAACGTAAATGGGTGATTATAAAGGTGCTCTACAGGTGTCTCCAAAGGTACTTGTTGGGTTGGCGTATTTCGAGATTAGGATTTGTCACTCCAATTGTCAGAGAGGTATCTCTGGGCCCACTCGGTAATGCACATCACTATAAGCCTTGCAAGCATTGTGACTAATGAGTTAGTTGCGGGATGATGTGTTACGGAACGAGTAAAGAGACTTGCCGGTAACGAGATTGAACTAGGTATCGAGATACCGACGATCAAATCTCGGGCAAGTAACATACCGGTGACAAAGGGAACAACGTATGTTGTTATGCGGTCTGACCGATAAAGATCTTCGTAGAATATGTGGGAGCCAATATGGGCATCCAGGTCCCGCTATTGGTTATTGACCGGAGACATGTCTCGGTCATGTCTACATAGTTCTCGAACCCGTAGGGTCCGCACGCTTAACGTTACGATGACAGTTTTATTGAGTTTTGATGTACCGAAGGAGTTCGGAGTCCCAGATGAGATCGGGGACATGACGAGGAGTCTCGAAATGGCCGAGACGTAAAGATCGATATATTGGACGACTATATTCGGACTTCGGAAAGGTTCCGAGTGATTCGGGTATTTTTCGGAGTACCGGAGAGTTACGGAAATACGTATTGGGCCTTATTGGGCCATACGGGAAAGAAGAAAAAGGGCCTCAAGGGTGGCCGCACCCCTCCCCTTGGTCTGGTCGGAATTGGACTAGGGAAGGGGGGCGCCCCCTTCCTTCCTTCTCTTTTTCCCTTCCTCTTTTCCTATTCCATATGGGAGGTGGAATCCTATTAGGACTAGGGAGTCCTAGTAGGACTCCACACTTGGTGCACCCCCTCCTAGGGCCGGCCTCCTCCTCCCTTGCTCCTTTATATACGGGGGCAGGGGGCACCCCAGAGACACAACAATTGATCCTTGAGATCTCTTAGCCGTGTGCGGTGCCCCCCTCCACCATATTACACCTCGGTAATACCGTTGCGGAGCTTAGGCGAAGCCCTGCGTCGGTGGAACATCATCATCGTCACCACGCCGTCGTGCTGACGAAACTCTCCCTCAACACTCGGCTGGATCGGAGTTCGAGGGACGTCATCGAGCTGAACGTGTGTAGAACTCGGAGGTGCCGTGCGTTTGGTACTTGATCGGTCGGATCGTGAAGACGTACGACTACATCAACCGCGTTGTGATAACGCTTCCGCTTTCGGTCTCCGAGGGTACGTGGACAACACTCTCCCCTCTCGTTGCTATGCATCACCATGATCTTGCGTGTGCGTAGGAAATTTTTTGAAATTACTACGTTCCCCAACAGTGGTATCAGAGCCTGGTTTTATGCGTTGATGCTATGCACGAGTAGAACACAAGTGAGTTGTGGGCGATATAAGTCATACTGCTTACCAGCATGTCATACTTTGGTTCAGCGGTATTGTGAGATGAAGCGGCCCGGACCGACATTACGCGTACGCTTACGCGAGACTGGTTTCACCATTGCGAGCACTCGTTGCTTAAAGGTGACTGGCGGGTGTCTGTCTCTCTCACTTTAGTTGAACCGAGTGTGGCTACGCCCGGTCCTTGCGAAGGTTAAAACAGCACCAACTTGACAAACTATCGTTGTGGTTTTGATGCGTAGGTAAGAACGGTTCTTGCTAAACCCGTAGCAGCCACGTAAAACTTGCAACAACAAAGTAGAGGACGTCTAACTTGTTTTTGCAAGGCATGTTGTCATGTGATATGGTCAAGACATGATGTGATATAATTTGCTGTATGAGATGATCATGTTTTGTAACCGAGTTATCGGCAACTGGCAGGAGCCATATGGTTGTCGCTTTATTGTATGAGATGCAATCACCA
The DNA here is from genome assembly GCF_018294505.1 of Triticum aestivum. Taxonomy (NCBI): domain Eukaryota; kingdom Viridiplantae; phylum Streptophyta; class Magnoliopsida; order Poales; family Poaceae; genus Triticum; species Triticum aestivum. Next base: position 451,559,971 of record NC_057805.1, on the reverse strand, counting down.
TGTAATAGTTTTACTTTATCACTAAGCGGTAGCGATAGTCGTAAAAGCAATTAGTTGGCGAGACGACAACGATACTACGATGGAGATCAAGGTGTCGTGCCGGTGACGATGGTGATCATGACGGTGCTTTGGAGATGGAGATCAGGAACACGGTGCTTCGGAGATGGAGATCACAAGCACAAGATGATGATGGCCATATCATATCACTTATATTGATTGCATGTGATGTTAATCCTTTATGCATCTTATCTTGCTTTGATTGACGGTAGCATTATAAGATGATCTCTCACTAAAATTTCAAGATAAAAGTGTTCTCCCTGAGTATGCACCGTTGCGAAAGTTCTTCGTGCTGAGACACCACGTGATGATCGGGTGTGATAGGCTCTACGTTCAAATACAACGGGTGCAAAACAGTTGCACACGCGGAATACTCAGGTTAAACTTGACGAGCCTAGCATATAACAGATATGGCCTCGGAACACGGAGACCGAAAGGTCGAGCGTGAACCATATAGTAGATATGATCAACATAGTGATGTTCACCATTGAAACTACTCCATCTCACGTGATGATCGGACATGGTTTAGTTGATTTGGATCACGTAATCACTTAGATGATTAGAGGGATATCTATCTAAGTGGGAGTTCTTAAGTAATATGATTAATTGAACTTAAATTTATCATGAACTTAGTCCTGATAGTATTTTGCAAATTATGTTGTAGATCAATAGCTCGCGTTGTTGCTTCCCTGTGTTTATTTTTGATTATCCTCATTGCTGCGCAGAAAAATTATGTCCTTGATGCACCGCTAGGTGACAGACCTATTGCAGGAGCAGATGCAGACGTTATGAACGTTTGGCTAGCTCAATATGATGACTACTTGATAGTTTAGTGCACCATGCTTAACGGCTTAGAATCGGGACTTCAAAGACGTTTTGAACGTCATGGACCATATGAGATGTTCCAGGAGTTGAAGTTAATATTTCAAGCAAATACCCGAGTTGAGAGATATGAAGTCTCCAACAAGTTCTATAGCTAAAAGATGGAGGAGAATCGCTCAACTAGTGAGCATGTGCTCAGATTGTCTGGGTACTACAATCGCTTGAATCAAGTGGGAGTTAATCTTCCAGATAAAATAGTGATTGAAAGAATTCTCTAGTCCCCATCACCAAGTTAGTAGAACTTCGTGATGAACTATAATATGCAAGGGATGACGAAAGTAATTCCCGAGCTCTTCGTGATGCTGAAATCGACGAAGGTAGAAATCAAGAAAAACATCAAGTGTTGATGGTTAACAAGACCACTAGTTTCAAGAAAAGGGCAAAGGGATAGAAGGGGAACTTCAAGAAGAATGGCAAGCAAGTTGCTGCTCAAGTGAAGAAGCCTATGTCTGGTCCTAAGCCTGAGACTAAGTGCTTCTACTGCAAAGGGACTGGTCACTGGAAGCAGAACTACCCCAACTATTTGGTGGATAAGAAGGATGGCAAAATGAACAAAGGTATATTGGATATACATGTTATTGATGTGTACTTTACTAGTGTTTATAGCAACCCCTCGGTATTTGATATTGGTTCAGTTGCTAAGAGTAGTAACTCGAAACGGGAGTTGCAGAATAAACAGGAGACTAGTAAAAGGACAGGTGACGATGTGTGTTGGAAGTAGTTCCAAGATTGATATGATCATCATCGCACACTCCCTATACTTTCGGGATTAGTGTGAAACTAAATAAGTGTTATTTGGTGTTTGCGTTGAGCAGGAATATGATTTGATCATGTTTATTGCAATACGGTTATTCATTTAAGTTAGAGAACAATTGTTGTTCTGTTTACATGAATAATAACCTTCTATGGTCATACACACCAACGAAAATGGTTTGTTGGATCTCGATCATAGTGATACACATATTCATAATAATGAAGCCAAAAGATGCAAAGTTAATAATGATATTGCAACTTATTTGTGGCACTGCCGTTTAGGTCATATTGGTGTAAAGCGCATGAAGAAACTCCATACTGATGGGATTTTGGAATCACTTGATTATGAATCACTTGATGCTTGCGAACCGTGCCTCATGGGCAAGATGACTAAAACGCCGTTCTCCGGAACTATGGAGAGAGCAACAGATTTGTTGGAAATCATACATACAGATGTATGTGGTCCGATGAATATTGAGGCTCGTAGCAGGTATCATTATTTTCTGACCTTCACAGATGATTTGAGCAGATATGGGTATATCTACTTAATGAAACAGAAGTCTGAAACATTTGAAAAGTTCATATAATTTCAGAGTGAAGCGAAAATCATCGTAACAAGAAAATAAAGTTTCTACGATTTGATCGTGGAGAATAGTATTTTAGTTACGAGTTTGGCCTTCAGTTAAAACAATGTGAAATAGTTTCACTACTCACGCCACCTGGAACACCACAGCATAATGGTGTGTCCGAACGTCATAATCGTACTTTATTGGATATAGTGCAATCTATGATGTCTCTTACCAATTTACCACTATCGTTTTGGGGTTATGCATTAGAGACAGCTACATTCACGTTAAATAGGGCACCATCAAAATCCGTTGAGATGACGCCTTATGAACTGTGGTTTGGCAAGAAACCAAAGTTGTCATTTCTTAAAGTTTGGGGTTGCGATGCTTATGTGAAAAAGTTTCATCCTGATAAAGCTCAAACCCAAATCGGAGAAATGTGTCTTCATAGGATACCCAAAGGAGACAGTTGGGTACACCTTCTATCACAGATTCGAAGGCAAGACATTCGTTGCTAAGAATGGATCCTTTCTAGAGAAAGAGTTTCTCTCGAAAGAAGTGAGTGGGAGGAAAGTAGAACTTGATGAGGTAACTGTACCTGCTCCCTGATTGGAAAGTAGTTCATCACAGAAATCTGTTCCTGTGACTCCTACACCAATTAGTGAGGAAGTTAATGATGATGATCATGTAACTTCAGATCAAGTTACTACCAAACCTCGTAGGTAAACCAGAGTGAGATCCACACCAGAGTGGTACGGTAATCCTGTTCTGGAGGTCATGTTATTTGACCATGACGAACCTACGAACTATGAAGAAGCGATGGTGAGCCCAGATTCCGCAAAATGGCTTGAGGCCATGAAATCTGAGATGAGATCCATGTATGAGAACAAAGTATGGACTTTGATTGACTTGCCCAATGATCGGCGAGCCATTGAGATTAAATGGATCTTCAAGAGGAAGACGGACGCTGATAGTAGTGTTACTATCTACAAAGCTAGAATTGTCGAAAAAAGGTTTTTTGACAAAGTTCAAGGTGTTGACTACGATGAGAATTTCTCACTCGTATCTATGCTTAAGTCTGTCCGAATCATGTTAGCAATTGCCGCATTTTATGAAATCTGGTAAATGGATAAACAAAACTGCATTCCTTAATGGATTTATTAAAGAAGAGTTGTATATGATGCAACCAGAAGGTTTTGTCAATCCTAAAGGTGCTAACAAAATATGCAAGCTCCAGCGATCCATTTATGGACTGGTGCAAGCATCTCGGAGTTGGAATATACGCTTTGATAAGTTGATCAAAGGATATAGTTTTATACAGACTTGCAATGAAGCCTGTATTTACAGGAAAGTGAGTGGGAGCACTACAGCATTTCTGATAAGTATATGTGAATGACATATTGTTGATCGGAAATTTAGAATTATTCTGCAAAGCATAAAGGAGTGTTTGAAAGGAGTTTTTCAAAGAAAGACCTCGGTGAAGCTGCTTACATATTGAGCATCAAGATCTATAGAGATAGATGAAGACGCTTGATAAGTTTTTCAATGAGTACATACCTTAACAAGATTTTGAAGTAGTTCAAAAATAGAACAGTCAAAGAAAGAGTTCTTGCCTGTGTTACAAGGTGTGAAATTGAGTAAGACTCAAATCCCGACCACGGCAAAAGATAGAAAGAGAATGAAAGTCATTCCCTATGCCTTGGCCATAGGTTCTATAAAGTATGCCATGCTGTGTACCAGATCTATTGTATACCCTACACTGATTTTGGCAAGGGAGTACAATAGTGATCTAGGAGTAGATCACTGGACAGCGGTCAAAATTATCCTTAGTGGAATAAGGATATGTTTCTCGATTATGGAAGTGACAAAAGGTTCGTCGTAAAGGGTTACGTCGATACAAGTTTTGACACTAAATCTAGATGACTCTAAGTCTCGGTCTAGATACATATTGAAAGAGGGAGCAATTAGCTAGAGTAGCTCCGTGCAGAGCATTGTAGAAATAGAAATTTGCAAAATACTTACGGATCTGAATGTGACAGACCCGTTGACTAAACTTATCTCACAATCAAAACATGATCACACCTTAGTACTCTTTGGGTGTTAATCACATAGCGATGTGAACTAGATTATTGACTCTAGTAAACCCTTTGAGTGTTGGTCACATAGAGATGTGAACTATGGGTGTTAATCACATGGTGATGTGAATTATTGATGTTAAAATCACATGGCGATGTGAACTAGATTATTGACTCTAGTGCAAGTGGGAGACTGAAGGAAATATGCCCTAGAGGCAATAATAAAGTTATTATTTATTTCCTTATATCATGATAAATGTTTGTTATTCATGCTAGAATTGTATTAACCGGAAACATAATACATGTGTGAATACATAGACAAACAGAGTGTCACTAGTATGCCTCTACTTGACTAGCTCGTTAATCAAAGATGGTTATGTTTCCTAGCCATAGACATAAGTTGTCATTTGATTAACGAGATCACCCCATTAGGAGAATGACGTGATTGACTTGACCCATTCCGTTAGCTTAGCACTCGATCGTTTAGTATGTTGCTATTGCTTTCTTCATGACTTATACATGTTCCTATGACTATGAGATTATGCAACTCCCGTTTACCGGAGGAACACTTTGTGTGCTACCAAACGTCACAACGTAAATGGGTGATTATAAAGGTGCTCTACAGGTGTCTCCAAAGGTACTTGTTGGGTTGGCGTATTTCGAGATTAGGATTTGTCACTCCAATTGTCGGAGAGGTATCTCTGGGCCCACTCGGTAATGCACATCACTATAAGCCTTGCAAGCATTGTGACTAATGAGTTAGTTGCGGGATGATGTGTTACGGAACGAGTAAAGAGACTTGCCGGTAACGAGATTGAACTAGGTATCGAGATACCGACGATCAAATCTCGGGCAAGTAACATACCGGTGACAAAGGGAACAACGTATGTTGTTATGCGGTCTGACCGATAAAGATCTTCGTAGAATATGTGGGAGCCAATATGGGCATCCAGGTCCCGCTATTGGTTATTGACCGGAGACGTGTCTCGGTCATGTCTACATAGTTCTCGAACCCGTAGGGTCCGCACGCTTAACGTTACGATGACAGTTTTATTGAGTTTTGATGTACCGAAGGAGTTCGGAGTCCCAGATGAGATCGGGGACATGACGAGGAGTCTCGAAATGGCCGAGATGTAAAGATCGATATATTGGACGACTATATTCGGACTTCGGAAAGGTTCCGAGTGATTCGGGTATTTTTCGGAGTACCGGAGAGTTACGGAAATACGTATTGGGCCTTATTGGGCCATACGGGAAAGAAGAAAAAGGGCCTCAAGGGTGGCCGCACCCCTCCCCTTGGTCTGGTCGGAATTGGACTAGGGAAGGGGGGCGCCCCCTTCATTCCTTCTCTTTTTCCCTTCCTCTTTTCCTATTCCATATGGGAGGTGGAATCCTATTAGGACTAGGGAGTCCTAGTAGGACTCCACACTTGGTGCGCCCCCTCCTAGGGCCGGCCTCCTCCTCCCTTGCTCCTTTATATACAGGGGCAGGGGGGCACCCCAGAGACACAACAATTGATCCTTGAGATCTCTTAGCCGTGTGCGGTGCCCCCCTCCACCATATTACACGTCGACAATACCGTTGCGGAGCTTAGGCGAAGCCCTGCGTCGGTGGAACATCATCATCATCACCACGCCGTCGTGCTGATGAAACTCTCCCTCAACACTCGGCTGGATCGGAGTTCGAGGGACGTCATCGAGCTGAACGTGTGTAGAACTCGGAGGTGCCGTGCGTTCGGTACTTGATCGGTCGGATCGTGAAGATGTACGACTACATCAACCGCGTTGTGATAACGCTTCCGCTTTCGGTCTACGAGGGTACGTGGACAACACTCTCCCCTCTCGTTGCTATGCATCACCATGATCTTGCGTGTGCGTAGGAATTTTTTTGAAATTACTACGTTCCCCAACAGAATTAAGCTTGGGGATGATGATACGTCTCCAACGTATCAATAATTTATGAAGTATTCACGCCATGTTTACAACAATTTTATATGGTTTTGGTATAATTTGCATGGAACTAACCCAGACTGACGCTGTTTTCAGCAGAACTACCGTGGTGTTGTTTTTTGTGCAGAAATGAAAGTTCTTCAAATGAGCTGAAACTTTTTGATGATTTTTTTAACAAAAGAGACCCCCTAAGCTTCGTGGGAGGGCCAGAAGAGCCACGAGGAGGGCACAACCAACCAGGGCGCATCTGGAACCCAACCCGAGGCGTGGTGGGTTGTGCTCACCTCGAGGCTCATCTTAGCGTGAAACCAACGCCAAAAATCCTATAAATAGAGAAACCATCAGAAATAACCCTAGATCAGAAGTTCCGCTGCCGCAAGCCTATGTAGCCATGAAAAACCAATCTAGACCCTGTTCCGGCACCCTGTCGGAGGGGGAAATCATCACCGGTGGCCATCTTCATCATCCCGACGGCCACCATGATGAGGAGGGAGTAGTCCACCCTCGGGGCTGAGGGTTTGTACCAGTAGCTATGTATTTAATCTCTCTCTCTTTCTCTCTCGTGTTCTTGATGGCATGATCTTGATGTATCACGGGCTTTGTTAATATAGTTGGATCATATGGTGTTTCTCCCTCTCTATCTTGTTGTGATGAATTGAGTTTTCCCTTTGAGATTTCGTTTTATCGGATTGAATATTTTTATGGATTTGAGAGCACTTGATATATGTCTTGCATATGAATACCCGTGGTGACAATGGGGTATTATATTGATTCACTTGATATATGTTTTGGCACTCAACTCGCGGATTCCCGAGGTGACATCGGGGTAATCTATGCGTAGGGGTTGATGCACGTTTTCGTCCTTGTTTCTCCGGTAGAAATATTGGGGCACTCTTTGAGGTTCTTTGTGTTGGATCGAGTATTATGAATCTGAAATTGTTTGATGCGTATCGTATAATTAACTCATGGATACTTGTGGTGACATTGGAGTATCTAGGTGACATTAGAGTGGGTTGATGCGTATCATATGGTGTTATTTTAGTACGAACTCTTGGATAGATCGAACGGAAAGAATAACTTTGCGTTATTTTAGTACAAACTCTTGAATAGATCGAACAGAAAGAATAACTTTAAGGTGGTTACATACCCTAAAAACAATTTCTTCTTATGTTCTCCGCTAGATAAGAACTTTGGAGTGATTCTTCATCACACGTTGAGGTTATATGATCCAATTAGATTAGCATTGTCGATAGATTGCACTAGCGAAAGTACGAACCCTAGGCCTCATTTTCAAGCATTGCAATACCGTTTGTGCTCCGTTTTATCAATTGCTAGCTTGCTATTTTTTATTGTTCTTATTACAAAAACCAATATCTACTATCCATATTACACTTGTATCACCATCTCTTCGCCGAACTAGTGCATCGATATAAATTACCATTGTATTTGGTGTGTTAGGGACACAAGAGACTCTTTGTTATTTGGTTGCAAGGTTGTTTGAGAGATACCATCTTCATCCTACGCCTCCCACAGATTGATAAACCTTAGGTCATCCACTTGTGGGAAAAATTCTACTGTCCTACAAAACTCTGCGCTTGGAGGCCCAACACGAATCTACGAGAATAAAGTTGCGCAGTAGACATCATGCACCTCCTTGAAGCCCTTGCCAGTCATCACCCCACTAGCTATAATCTCACACAACTGGTTAAGCACGAACGTCGATAGGAACGGTTGCCACATCATGTTGTCCCCTACCATCCTTCTTTTCCTTTGTGGCTGCCCTTTGTGCAAATGGAGAAACCATTGCCAGCACCTCAAAAACGCCTGAATCAGGAGGCATCTAGTTGATGGGAGGCTGGGATTCCTCGATGTAGGACACCGGGAACTAGATTTGGGATAGGACGATGGCCTGACTAAACTCTTGCATGCTCATCTCCTACAAACGTAAGCGTCGTCAAGACCACAACACACTACACACGGACAGTAGGAATTACCACTAAACATGGACAATATGAACGAACACTACATGTGGACATATCAAACGAGCACTACCAGATGCACACATGGATGTTCTAGTTCAACACAACGACTAAAAAATAGCAAGGAGTTCAACAAACTAGCAAAAATACTTGCACACTACCATACCACACATCAAGCATACCACCAATCCATCCATGACCACTAGGTATCAATCCTTGCCGATATGGAAACAACTCCTAGCATGCTTCAAATCCATCACAACTAGTTACTAGAACATCACACTCACGCAGATCAAAAGATCTAACCCTACCACATGCTCACATATCTATCTAGAACTAGTAGAGAGAAGAAGGTGTGACGTCCCCGATTCAATCATACACTAATCATAAACGCAAACGTGTACGATCAAGATCAGGGACTCACGGGAAGATATCACAACACAACTCTAAAAAGTAAAATAAGTCATACAAGCATCATAATACAAGCCAGGGGCCTCGAGGGCTCGAATACAAGTGCTCGATCATAGACAAGTCAGCGGAAGCAACAATATCTGAGTACAGACATAAGTTAAACAAGTTTGCCTTAAGAAGGCTAGCACAAACTGGGATACAGATCGAAAGAGGCGCAGGCCTCCTGCCTGGGATCCTCCTAAACTACTCCTGGTCGTCGTCAGCGGCCTCCACGTAGTAGTAGGCACCTCCGGTGTAGTAGGAGTCGTCGTCGACGGTGGTGTCTGGCTCCAGGGCTCCAGCATCTGGTTGCGACAACCAGGAAGAAAGGAAAGGGGGGAAAGGGGGGAGAAAAGCAACCGTGAGTACTCATCCAAAGTACTCGCAAGCAAGGATCTACACTACTTACGCATGGTTATCTGTGTAAAGGGGCAATATCGATGGACTGAACTGCAGAATGCCAGAATAAGAGAGGGATAGCTAATCCTGTCGAAGACTACACTTTTGGCAGCCTCCATCTTGCAGCATGTAGAAGAGAGTAGCTGGTAAGTTCACCAAGTAGCATCGCTTAGCATAATCCTACTCGGCGATCCTCTCCTCGTCGCCCTGTGTGAGAGCGATCACCGGGTTATATCTGGCACTTGGAAGGGTGTGTTTTATTAAGTATCCGGTTCTAGTTGTCATAAGGTCAAGGTACAACTCCGGGTCATCCTTTTACCGAGGGACACGGCTATTCGAATAGATAAACTTCCCTGCAGGGGTGCACCACATTACCCAACACGCTCGATCCCCTTTGGTCGGACACACTTTCCTGGGTCATGCCCGGCCTCGGGAGATCAACACGTCGCAGCCCTACCTAGGCACAACAGAGAGGTCAGCACGCCGGTCTAAATCCTATGGCGCAGGGGTCTGGGCCCATCGCCCATTGCACACCTGCACGTTGCGTGGGCGGCCGGAAGCAGAACTAGCCCCCTTAATACAAGAGCAGGCTTACGGTCCAATCCAGCGCGCGCCGCTCAGTCGCTGACGTCACGAAGGCTTCGGCTGATACCACGACATCGAGTGCCCATAACTGTTCCCGCGTAGTTATTTAGTGCGTATAGTCCAGTGGCCAGACTCAGATCAAATACCAAGATCTCGTTAAGCGTGTTAATTGAAGTATCCGCAAACGCCGACCAGGGCCAGGCCCACCTCTCTCCTAGGTGGTCTCAACCTGCCCTGTCGCTCCGCCACAAAGTAACAGTCGGGGGCCGTCGGGAACCCAGGCCCACCTCTACCGGGATGGAGCCACCTGCCCCTTCAGCCGCCATCTCCGAACAGTATCATAAGTAATGTAACAGTATAAAGTATATAGCATACGCCCGTGATCACCTCCCGAAGTGATCACGGCCCAGTAGTATAGCAAGGCAGACGGACAAGAGTGTAGGGCCACTGATGGAATACTAGCATCCTATACTAAGCATTTAGGATTGCGGGTAAGGGTAACAACTTTAGCAACAATGACAGGCTATGCAGCAGAATAGGATTAACGAAAGCAGTAACATGCTACACTACTCTAATGCAAGCAGTAGAGAGACGGAATAGGCGATATCTGGTGATCAAGGGGGGGCTTGCCTGGTTGCTCTGGCAAGGAGGAGTCATCAACACCGTAGTCGTACTGGGTAGTAGCGGCGTCGGTCTCGGTGTCTAGCAAGAGAAGAGGGGGAATAAACAATAAATATAAAAGCAAACATATGCATGATGATGCATGACAAGACAATGAGCGGTGTTAGGTGTGCCCTAACGCGGTAGTAGGTGATACCGGCGAAGGGGGAAAGCATCCGGGAAAGTATTCCCGGTGTTTCGCGTTTTCGGACAGATGAACCGGAGGGGGAAAGTTGCATGTTTGCTATGCTAGGGATGTGTGGAGGACGAACGGGCTGTATATTCGGATTCGTCTCGTCGTTCTGAGCAACTTTCATGTACACAGTTTTTCCATCCGAGCTACGGTTTATTTTATATTACTTTTAAAAGATTTAAATCATTTTTAGGATTTATTTAATTATTTTAAATCAACATTATCCTGAATAGTGTTTGCTAACGTCAGCATGACGTCAGCAGTCAACAGAGGTGTTGACTGGGTCAAACTGATAGATGGGCCCGTTGACTGGGTCAACTGCACAGTCAACAGTCCTGTTGACTTAGTCAAACTTACGTGTGGGTCCCACTATCAATGACTGCTTAGATAATTAACAAAAGTTAATTAAGTTAATTAGCTAATTAGGTTAATTAAACAGGATTAATTAAGCTAATTAATTCTTTAATTGATTATTTAGTTATTGTTTATTTATTTATTTATTTAAAATTCGTTTTCATTCATTTTGTTTTTTAAACATTCTGGGCGTGGGCCCCGTTTGGCAGTGGCCCAGAGGGGCATAGCGGGTTGGCGCTAACGGGCGCGGGTTAACGGGGTGGGTGGAGCGAAGCAGAGCCACGGGGCTCACGGGCGCGAGCGTCGGCGGCCAGGGGCCGCGCAGCAGCAGCAGGGCGCAGCGCTGGCAGGGGAGCAGGGCGGCGGAGGCGCGGT
>NC_057805.1:451541297-451548003 GCF_018294505.1 Triticum aestivum | reverse complement strand
AGGGCCAATCCCGATCCAGATCGGTGGGGGAGGAGATGGGGATCGTGGGGGGCGAGTGGGGGTGTCAGTTAGGGTTTCCGTAGGTAGGGGGATAAGGTGAGTGGGGGTGGGCTGGCCGGTTGGGCCTTTGCCCAGTTGGGCTGGTGGCCTGCTGGGCCGGAGCCCAGTGAGGGGGGTTGCTTTTCTTTTTATTTTGTTAGTTTTGTTTTCTATTTTCTCTCATTTTAAAATATTTAGGCACTCTGTAAAAACGTGGTTTCTTCACCAAAAATACCTAGGCATTAATTGGCACAGTCCGAACATTTTAATTTTGATGTTTGAAATTTTTTGATGTTTGCCATATTTTGAATTTGATTTTTGAATCGGTTTTGAACTAACGCGAGATTAGCAACAGTAACGGAGGTGACGTGGCATCATTAGCAGAGGTTCACTGTAGGTTAATTACCAGGGCGTCACAATTCTCCTCCACTACAAGAAATCTCGTCCCGAGATTTAAGAGGGGGAGTAAGGGGGAAAGATCTGGTTACGAAATTCTAACGAATCCTCTCGGTCTTGGTTGCTCTTCTCGAAGAGGTCGATCCATTATGTTGATGTCTCCATTTCTCTGCTTCATGTCATCATGATGAAGTCGGCATCCTTTCTTCGGGAACTCTACCATACTTACGAAAGAATAAAAGGGGGTATTCCGGGAGAACGGACCTTAGCAAGGTTGACTATCTGGTCGATAACATCGAGGAAGGTGGCGAAAAGTAACTCTCAAATTGAAACTTAAGAAAATATCGAGAGCAAAGTAAGGAGGTATCATGGGGAGTTTCGAGCGGGCAGGCAATCGTTCGTTGCGTGAAACGGAGTGTGAAAAGGGGTTCAGAGCAACGAGAATAAGTATTGCGTTTGATACCAGTATAGGTCACTAGGAAGGTGGCTCGTGAATTACATACGAGGTCACGCGCGAGGAATAACTATGGAAACAGGGGGTGTACAGGAGAGTCAGGTTTCGATCCTGTGGAACTGTGGGTTATGGGCCCACCATGTGGGTTAAAAGTAGAAAGAGCGGTGACATCTTGCATGGTCATGATAGTAAGGCTGGTCAGAGGGTAGCCTGTCGATTTTGTCGGCAACAACGTCGGTACCAAGGGCGAGGGACGAAGAGAACCATTTTCCTGCTCGTTGAACGAGGCGGACCAATAGGCAAAGTTCTCGTCCATCGGTGGCTACCGGAATGTCATAAACAATAGTAACAGGGTCTTGCTGACAGAATTGTACACCGAGGTGTTTACATTAGTAGGAGAATATTACTGCTTAGATCATATAGATCACAAGAAACGTTAAACCAACCAATGGAAAGGAAAATATGTTTAAACACATATTTCAAGGGTATATTCTTCCCAAGGGCAAGCAGAGCATGATATCCATGACGGGATATAACGTAGAAAACCCTTTAGGAAAGGGGGGAGAAATTTCATGCCATTACCCATACAACGGTGTTTGGATAATTGATAAAGAAAGTTTAGCATTGTGCTTCAAATGTTCTTATTGAAATTCAGAGTACCACAGACATGCTTCAAGATAGCATTGACATGGTCTTCAAGCAAAGGTCAGACTTTGGATTCACAAAGGATCCATCAGGAACAACTTATAGAATAAGTCTTACAATTTCCTCATGGAAGAATGGCTAGCCTTGATAAGAGGATACATATACTATAACAATAGGTCCTCTGGCCAGGGGTGCTAAGCAAAGACACCACCTTACCGGGTTATGTAGAGACCAATGTTATAACTCTTGGAAATATGTCCCAACCATCATATATGACCGAGGTTCAGATCCGATTGGTGTCAGAATACCTCCGACTTAGGATGCCTGAGAAGAAAAGGTGCAACACAAATTGGCGAGATGACAATGTAAGATTCTCGGGAAATGAACTATGGGAGCGAGTTCCAAAACAAGAGCTCATCATTAAACCAAGGAGAGGATGATGAGGTGGCTGATGGTCTCAGCGACAATTCATCAAGATATCCAACAAGATGGATTTCCACAATCATGTGAACAAATAGATAACATTTGTCAGATCAAATGATATAAGGAGATATGCTCGAGGAAAGCATACCCAATTTAAACATTGGTTGAAAGGTGCACCCGAAATATGGGTTTAGGTAGGATGACCGATGTTATAATAGTGATTCGATAACCAATGGTCTAAGAATGAAATATCGACCATTAACTTCAAAGCAATAGGGTTGCTAGAAGTTTTGAAGTCGCACATCATAGTTCGATTGTCGGTTTTCCGGTTAGAAATAACACGGGGACCAAGGAATGAACGGATATGGCAAAAGGTATCACCTGCATCAAGAATTCTTAAGAGGTGGTGAAATTCTCACGACATTCTTGACAGAAAGGATGGTAATACTCCAAGGTAAAGAAGAACAAATGCTGGATAGCAAGGATCCCAAGGTATAACACAAAACATGAACAAGTTTGTGTTGAACAGAAGGCAATCGAGTGGTCGATGATAACACAAATCATCGAGGGCAAGGATGGTATTTCTCATCATGAATTCAATTGATATCCTTGAGGAGCTCGAAATGTTGATGATGATCATGACACATTTGTCGAGAGGTTTCATGAAGATATAATCACTCATCGACGACACCAAGCAAAAGGAAGGATGGAGTGAAAAGTTATTGAAACCACGGATACGACACAAACTCGGAATCAAGCTTGTTGTTGAAGGCGAAATGATATGACGAGGAAAGTCGACGTAAGCTTAGCTCATCGTCGAAAATTGTGCTTCGGAAAGAAGGACCAGATAGCACAGTTAAAGAGTTGCACGATAATGATATAGCCGATAAGGCTAGGAATGACTTGAAGGATTAAACTCATAAGCAACAAAAATTACTTAAGAGTTATCGTACCGGAATGCGGAATCGATTCACTGAACGGTGTTCTCGAGGGACTAATAACTCAGAACCCGAGGGAAATTGGAATTGGCGAGAATAATAGTTGATGAAGAACTCATAAGAAGTTATGTAGTTTCCTGGTATTCTTGAGATACCAGAGTGTAATGCTCGACGGTAGATCAAAGTAAGGGTTGGCCAGGTGCAATGATCTGCAGAAGACAAGTACTTCAACTTGTCCGAGAAATGGTACTTAAAAGGAGAACATGGCCGGAACAACGATTGCAAAATGCCAGATCCCAGATATAAGATAAACTTATACCAAGGAAATATTTATTTGAAGAGAAGCTTTAATGATACGATCTACATCGTTTCCATGGGCATGAACACAAAGTTCAAGGTCGACTCCCACTTCTCCAATGCGAGACCATTCATTCACTGCTCTAATAAAAATGATTTCAGTGTGAAAACCTACCTGGTGAATTACTAGAGGAGTATGACCCGTGAAAAGTTTTTGGGTCACACAGATTAAGGAAGGCATAAGGTTCAACCCATCGGGATATCTTACAAACATATACAACAAGTTCCAAGAGTAAATATCACCAGATCGAAAGCAGAGCATGGTTGGCCAAATCAGGGAATATGATTTACTAATGGCATTATGTATCAGGGAAGAATTCACAAGGCGATTAAATATGAAGGACATTGCCGAATAATAATCCAACAAAGGATTTGACGGTCGATAGCGGAGCTGATGTGAGCATCGGCACACAACCAGTTGAACAAAGAATGCAAGGAGATCATATTGTAGAAACATCTGACTAATTCAAAGCTCAAATGTAAAATAAATATGATTTCCAAATCAAAGGATCAGAAGCAAACGCTCTGATTAAGGATGGATAAGTCGAGTAGGCTTAGGGGATGTTGGGAATCGTAGCATAATTTAAAATTTTCCTATGTTCACCAAGATGCATCTATGGAGTATACTAGCAATGAGGGGAAGGGAGTGCATCTACATACCCTTGTAGATCGCGAGCGGAAGCGTTCCAATGAACGTGGATGACGGAGTCGTACTCGCCGTGATCCAAATCACCGATGACCGAGTGCCGAACGGACGGCACCTCCTCGTTCAACACATGTACGGTGCAGCGACGTCTCCTCCTTCTTGATCCAGCAAGGGGGAAGGAGAGGTTGATGGAGATCCAGCAGCACGACGGCGTGGTGGTGGATGTAGCGGTTCTCCGGCAGGGCTTTGCCGAGCTTCTGCGAGAGAGAGAGGTGCTGCAGGGGAGGAGGGAGGCGCCCAAGGCTGTAGCTTGCTGCCCTCCCTCCCCCCCTTTATATAGGCCCCTTGGGGGGCGCCGGCCCTGGGAGATGGGATCTCCAAGGGGGGGCGGCGGCCAAAGGGGGGAAGGGGTTGCCTTGCCCCCCAAGGCAAGGGGGAAGCTCCCCCCCCAGGGTTCCCAACCCTAGGCGCATGGGGGGAGGCCCAAGGGGGGCGCCCCAGCCCACTAAGGGCTGGTTCCCTTCCACTTTCAGCCCACGGGGCCCTCCGGGATAGGTGGCCCCACCCGGTGGACCCCCGGGACCCTTCCGATGGTCCCGGTACAATACCGGTAACCCCCGAAACTTTCCCGGTGGCCGAAACTGGACTTCCTATATATAATTCTTCACCTCCGGACCATTCCGGAACCTCTCGTGACGTCCGGGATCTCATCCGGGACTCCGAACAACTTTCGGGTTTCCGCATACATATATCTCTACAACCCTAGCGTCACCGAACCTTAAGTGTGTAGACCCTACGGGTTCGGGAGACATGCAGACATGACCGAGACGCCTCTCCGGTCAATAACCAACAGCGGGATCTGGATACCCATGTTGGCTCCCACATGTTCCACGATGATCTCATCGGATGAACCACGGTGTCGAGGATTCAATCAATCCCGCATACAATTCCCTTTGTCAATCGGTATGTTACTTGCCCGAGATTCGATCGTCGGTATCCCAATACCTTGTTCAATCTCGTTACCGGCAAGTCTCTTTACTCGTACCGTAATGCATGATCCCGTGACTAACGCCTTAGTCACATTGAGCTCATTATGATGATGCATTACCGAGTGGGCCCAGAGATACCTCTCCGTCACACGGAGTGACAAATCCCAGTCTCGATCCGTGCCAACCCAACAGACACTTTCGGAGATACCCGTAGTGCACCTTTATAGTCACCCAGTTACGTTGTGACGTTTGGCACACCCAAAGCACTCCTACGGTATCCGGGAGTTGCACGATCTCATGGTCTAAGGAAAAGATACTTGACATTGGAAAAGCTCTAGCAAACGAAACTACACGATCTTTTATGCTATGCTTAGGATTGGGTCTTGTCCATCACATCATTCTCCTAATGATGTGATCCCGTTATCAATGACATCCAATGTCCATAGTCAGGAAACCATGACTATCTGTTGATCAACGAGCTAGTCAACTAGAGGCTTACTAGGGACACGTTGTAGTCTATGTATTCACACATGTATTACGATTTCCCGACAATACAATTATAGCATGAACAATATACGATTATCATGAACAAAGAAATATAATAATAACCATTTATTATTGCCTCTAGGGCATATTTCCAATAGTCTCCCACTTGCACTAGAGTCAATAATCTAGTTACATTGTGATGAATCGAACACCCATTGTGTCCTGGTGTTGATCATGTTTTGCCCTAGGGAGAGGTTTAGTCAACGGATCTGCTACATTCAGGTCCGTATGTACTTTACAAATATCTATGTCTCCATTTTGAACACTTTCACGAATGGAGTTGAAGCGACGCTTGATATGCCTGGTCTTCCTGTGAAACCTGGGCTCCTTCGCAAGGGCAATGGCTCCAGTGTTGTCACAGAAGAGAGTCATCGGGCCCGACGCATTGGGAATCACCCCTAGGTCGGTAATGAACTCCTTCATCCAAACTGCTTCCTGTGCTGCCTCCGAGGCTGCCATGTACTCCGCTTCACATGTAGATCCCGCCACGACGCTTTGCTTGCAACTGCACCAGCTTACTGCTCCTCCATTCAAAATATACACGTATCCGGTTTGTGACTTCGAGTCATCCAGATCTGTGTCGAAGCTAGCGTCGACGTAACCCTTTACGACGAGCTCTTCGTCACGTCCATAAACGAGAAACATATCCTTAGTTGTAGCGACCCGACCCGAATGGATCAAGTCTCTGTGCTTAAGTGTCATCCCTGGATCGGTATGCTGACACACACAGTACTCGAGGATTTATAACAGAGGTAAATCACATGCATAAAGTAACGTAAATACTATTACCTCAATCCAAATAGCGGAAGTAACAAGGTTGTGGATTCCCATCAACACCAACGGCAAAGTTGAGTGTAGAAATCATAACCCTAACGAATCACTTACTCGTCGTAAGATATCCTGCAACATGAAACGTTGCAGCCCGAAAACGGGTCAGCACATGGAATATGCTGGCAAATTCACACCATAGAGAAAATAATGAACAAAGGCTATCACTACATGCATATATGGCTGGTGGAAAAGCTCTATGGTTATAATGTTTTTGCGAAAAGCCAATTTTTCCCTACTTCAAAGGAATAAATTTTATTTAACTATCATGGTGGTTGTGAAACATTGAGATGGTTGACAGCATCTCAATCCCAATTAAGTATCATCATTAACCCAACAATATTAATTAAAGTAACATGATGAGATCAACGGGATAATCCAAGAACTAGATACTCAAGATGTCCATAACCGGGGACACGGCTAATCATGATTAGTTTGTACACTC
>NC_057805.1:451507079-451519943 GCF_018294505.1 Triticum aestivum | reverse complement strand
CAATATAATAGCAACGTAGAAGTAACTCCCAAGGGTTTGATTGTAAACAGGGCAATAGGTACTACCTCATCAACTACTTCCCAATACCCACATGTTAATCAGATCCTAATCATGCAATTGTTCGAGGGTTGAATCTAATGCATAAAAAAACTGGGTATAAAAGGGGTATGATTTGCCTGCAATGTTGATGAAGATGATTCGCACTCAAAACTCTTATAGATCTACTCATCACACTCCGGTCAATCTATCGTAAGCAAGCAATAGTAACCATACATAAGCAATCACTCAAAAGATCGAGAAGAACGAAGAAGACGATTCGGGAAACATCAAAACCAAGCAAATAACTCTTGCAACATAAAACAATTTCTAACAGTACCAAAATTATATGAATTTGGCCTTATCAGAAAGTTTAGGTCAAGAGCTTCGATTTGCAAAAAGAATCAACTAAATGGGAGCTACGAAACTTAAGTTATGAACAAAATAAGTTCAAATACAAATCTGTTTGAAATCAAATTTTAAAACTTTCAAAAACATGTTTAAGTTGTTTAACTGGAGGGATCGTAACGAAAAAGTGGGCGTTGGTTTCATCGAAAACGGAGGTACGGATAAAAAGATATGATCAAAAGAAATTTGACTATGAAACAAATTTCGAAATTTGAAAATTAAAAAAAATTGATGTGACAGGTTCACCGGATAGGTGAAAACAAGACGAAACTTTAGACGCTGGTTTCATCTAATTTGGATGAACGAGTAAAATGTTATGGCTATTTAAAAAATCAGGGCCAAGCTGATTTACAGAAGAAGAAAAAAATAACTACGGATAAAATAATTCTAGATCTAACGTATAAATACAGAGAACGAATAAAAATAACTTTATAAGTATAGAAAAAACGACTTCGAAGTATGGAGACAACTTCCAAAAGTCCCGCCGGAGAGGAGAAATATATTTTTAGCTAGTCAAACCAAAATATTGATTTAACCCGCAATGGATAATTTTTGGAGGCTCTATGGGTCTATATTTATAGGTGGGAAGGAGGTTTAGGGGTTAAAGACTAGGCAATGTGGGACTAAACGTAGACGAACAAATAAAATAAACGGGAAACGCATGGGCTAAAAGCACCACGGGCCAGCTGCGCGCGCACGCGTACACTGCAGTTTTTTTTAAATCAAAAATCGGCCTAAGTAGAAAAATAAAAAGGATGGCTGGGCCTGGCCCATTTAGGAGAGGGAAAAACAAATGAGGCGCCCGCTGCCACTATGCTACGCGTGTGGGAGGTAAATAACTATGGGCCGCATGTACAGTTTTTTTTAAAATTGAAACAAAAGGAAAACCGGATAAAGAAAATAAATTAAAATTTTATATAGGCATCTTATATATCAAAATTTTCAGAAAAAGATTTTCTACAATATGAACATTTTTGTAAAGTCAAATAAAATCCTCACAAATTTAAATAAAGCAAAAGGTGCTACTGCCTTAATAAAATCCAATAAAAATCATTTTTTAAATACCAAAATGATTTTAAATTTATTTCTATCCAATTTTCTGATGTAGGGAATCATGTTACCCTATTTTCTGTATATTTTTATTTTGGAGAAAAATAATTTGAATAAAACTCAAATAAGTCCAATATTGGAAAAATAATTTCAATGGGACTTTGAATTTAATCCTTTGAAACTCCCAACTCTATTTCATATGTTTTGAAGAAGTCATTTTATCTTCTCTCGTGAAAATCATTGAGTTGCATAAAGTTTCAGAATTGGAAAAATATTTTCAAATGGAATTCAAATATTTTTCAACACCCCTTGTCATTTAAATAAATGGAAGAAGTCATGTCATCTTCTCTCGAGGGTTTTGTGATGAAAAGAATTTGAATTCATGGAGATCATAAAAGCAAAATGAAAGTTTGGGAAAGTCCTTTTATTCCCTCTCATTTAACTTTCAAAAGATTTCGAATTCCACTCACTTTCCGTCAATCAATCAAACAATCAATCCAATCTATCTGTTTATTATAACATTCCAAAATTTAGAATTTTGGGATGTTACATTAGTCCTCTTCAGGTACTTCAGGATATTCTTGACCGCTGTCCAGTGTTCCATGCCGGGATTACTTTGGTATCTTCCTACCAAACTTACGGCAAGGTTTACATCAGGTCTGGTACACAGCATAGCATACATAATAGACCCTATGGCCGAGGCATAGGGGATGACACTCATCTTTTCTATATCTTCTGCCGTGGTCGGACATTGAGCCTTGCTCAATTGCACACCTTGCAATACAGGCAAGAACCCCTTCTTGGACTGATCCATACTGAACTTCTTCAATATCTTGTCAAGGTATGTACTCTGTGAAAGACCAATGAGGCGTCTTGATCTATCTCTATAGATCTTGATGCCTAATATATAAGCAGCTTCTCCAAGGTCCTTCATTGAAAAACACTTATTCAAATAGGCCTTTATACTTTCCAAGAATTCTATATCATTTCCCATCAATAATATGTCATCCACATATAATATAAGAAATGCTACAGAGCTCCCACTCACTTTCTTGTAAACACAGGCTTCTCCATAAGTCTGTGTAAACCCAAACGCTTTGATCATCTCATCAAAGCGAATGTTCCAACTCCGAGATGCTTGCACCAGCCCATAGATTGAGCGCTGGAGCTTGCATACTTTGTTCGCATTCTTAGGATCGACAAAACCTTCCGGCTGCATCATATACAACTCTTCCTTAAGGAAGCCGTTAAGGAATGCCGTTTTGACGTCCATCTGCCATATCTCATAATCATAGTATGCGGCAATTGCTAACATGATTCGGACGGACTTCAGCTTCGCTACGGGTGAGAAAGTCTCATCGTAGTCAACCCCTTGAACTTGTCGATAACCCTTAGCGACAAGTCGAGCTTTGTAGATGGTCACATTACCATCCGCGTCCGTCTTCTTCTTAAAGATCCATTTGTTTTCTATGGCTCGCCGATCATCGGGCAAGTCAGTCAAAGTCCATACTTCGTTTTCATACATGGATCCTATCTCGGATTTCATGGCTTCTAGCCATTTGTCGGAATCCGGGCCCGCCATCGCTTCTTCATAGTTCGAAGGTTCACCATTGTCTAACAACATGATTTCCAGGACAGGGTTGCCGTACCACTCTGGTGCGGAACGTGTCCTTGTGGACCTACGAAGTTCAGTAACTTGATCCGAAGCTTCATGATCATCATCATTAACTTCCTCCCCAGTCGGTGTAGGCACCACAGGAACATTTTCCCGCGCTGCGCTTCTTTCCGGTTCGGAAGGGGTGACTATCACCTCATCAAGTTCCACTTTCCTCCCACTCAATTCTTTCGAGAGAAACTCCTTCTCCAGAAAGGACTCGTTCTTGGCAACGAAGATCTTGCCTTCGGATCTGAGGTAGAAGGTATACCCAATAGTTTCCTTAGGGTATCCTATGAAGACGCATTTTTCCGATTTGGGTTCGAGCTTTTCAGGTTGAAGTTTCTTAACATAAGCATCGCATCCCCAAACTTTTAGAAACGACAGCTTAGGTTTCTTCCCAAACCATAATTCATACGGTGTCGTCTCAACGGATTTAGACGGTGCCCTATTTAAAGTGAATGCGGCAGTCTCTAAAGCATAACCCCAAAATGAGAGCGGTAAATCGGTAAGAGACATCATAGATCGCACCATATCCAATAGAGTGCCATTACGACGTTCGGACACACCATTTCTCTGAGGTGTTCCAGGCGGCGTGAGTTGTGAAACTATTCCACATTTCCTTAAGTGTGTACCAAATTCGTGACTTAAATATTCTCCACCACGATCTGATCGTAAGAATTTTATTTTTCTGTCACGTTGATTCTCAACTTCACTCTGAAATTCCTTGAACTTTTCAAAGGTTTCAGACTTGTGTTTCATTAGGTAGACATACCCATATCTACTTAAATCATCAGTGAGAGTGAGAACATAACGATATCCTCCGCGAGCCTCAACACTCATTGGACCGCACACATCGGTATGTATGATTTCCAATAAGTTGGTTGCTCGCTCCATTGTTCCGGAGAACAGAGTCTTGGTCATCTTACCCATGAGGCATGGTTCGCACGTGTCAAATGATTCGTAATCAAGAGACTCCAAAAGTCCATCTGCATGGAGCTTCTTCATGTGCTTGACACCAATGTGACCAAGGCGGCAGTGCCACAAGTATGTGGGACTATCGTTATCAACTTTACATCTTTTGGTATTCACACTATGAACATGTGTAACATCACGTTCGAGATTCATCAAAAATAAACCATTGACCAGCGGGGCATGACCATAAAACATATCTCTCAAATAAATAGAACAACCATTATTCTCGGATTTAAATGAGTAGCCATCTCGAATTAAACGAGATCCAGATACAATGTTCATGCTCAAAGCTGGCACTAAATAACAATTATTGAGGTTTAAAACTAATCCCGTGGGTAGATGCAGAGGTAGCGTGCCGACGGCGATCACATCGACCTTGGAACCATTCCCGACGCGCATCGTCACCTCGTCCTTCGCCAGTCTCCGTTTATTCCGTAGTTCCTGTTTTGAGTTACAAATATGAGCAACCGCACCGGTATCAAATACCCAGGAGCTACTACGAGTACTGGTAAGGTACACATCAATTACATGTATATCACATATACCTTTGGTGTTGCCGGCCTTCTTGTCCGCTAAGTATTTGGGACAGTTCCGCTTCCAGTGACCACTTCCCTTGCAATAAAAGCACTCAGTTTCAGGCTTGGGTCCATTCTTCGACTTCTTCCCAGTAACTGGCTTACCGGGCGCGGCAACTCCCTTGCCGTCCTTCTTGAAGTTCTTCTTACCCTTGCCCTTCTTGAACTTAGTGGTTTTATTCACCATCAACACTTGATGTTCTTTTCTGATCTCCCCTTCCGCTGATTTCAGCATTGAATATACCTCAGGAATGGTCTTTTCCATCCCCTGCATATTGTAGTTCATCACAAAGCTCTTGTAGCTTGGTGGAAGCGACTGGAGGATTCTGTCAATGACCGCGTCATCCGGGAGATTAACTCCCAGCTGAGTCAAGCGGTTGTGCAACCCAGACATTCTGAGTATGTGCTCACTAACAGAACTATTCTCCTCCATTTTACAGCTGAAGAACTTGTCGGAGACATCATATCTCTCGACCCGGGCATGAGCTTGGAAAACCAATTTCAGCTCCTCGAACATCTCATATGCTCCATGTTTCTCAAAACGCTTTTGGAGACCCGGTTCTAAGCTGTAAAGCATGCCGCACTGAACGAGGGAGTAATCATCAGCACGTGATTGCCAAGCGTTCATAACGTCTTGGTTCTGTGGGATTGGTGCATCACCTAGCGGTGCTTCTAAGACATAATCTTTCTTGGCTACTATGAGGATGAGCCTCAGGTTCCGGACCCAGTCCGTATAGTTGCTGCCATCATCTTTCAGCTTGGTTTTCTCTAGGAACGCGTTGAAATTGAGGACAACGTTGGCCATTTGATCTACAAGACATAGTGTAAAGATTTTAGACTAAGTTCATGATAATTCAGTTCATCTAATCAAATTACTCAATGAACTCCCACTCAGATAGACATCCCTCCAGTCATCTAAGTGAAACATGATCCGAGTTAACTAGGCCGTGTCCGATCATCACGTGAGACGGACTAGTCAAGATCGGTGAACATCTCCATGTTGATCGTATCTTCTATATGACTCATGCTCGACCTTTCGGTCCTCCGTGTTCCGAGGCCATGTCTGTACATGCTAGGCTCGTCAAGTCAACCTAAGTGTATTGCGTGTGTTCCGAGGCCATGTCTGTGTAGGCTCGTCAACACCCGTTGCATTCGAACGTTAGAATCTATCACACCCGATCATCACATGGTGCTTCGAAACAACGAACCTTCACAACGGTGCACAGTTAGGGTGAACACTTTCTTGAAATTATTATAAGGGATCATCTTACTTACTACCGTCGTTCTAAGCAAATAAGATGCAAAAACATGATAAACATCACATGCAATCAAATAGTGACATGATATGGCCAATATCATCATGCTCCTTTGATCTCCATCTTCAGGGCACCATGATCATCTTCGTCACCGGCATGACACCATGATCTTCATCATTGTGTCTTCATGAAGTCGTCACGCCAACGATTACTTCTACTTGTATGGCTAACGCATTTAGCAACAAAGTAAAGTAAATTACATGGCATTATTCAATGACACGCAGGTCATGCAAAATAATAAAGACAACTCCTATGGCTCCTGCCGGTTGTCATACTCATCGACATGCAAGTCGTGATTCCTATTACAAGAATATGATCAATCTCATACATCACATATATCATTCATCACATCTTCTGGCCATATCACATCACATAGCACTTGCTGCAAAAACAAGTTAGACGTCCTCTAATTGTTGTTGCAAGTTTTTACGTGGTTTGTAGGTTTCTAGCAATAACGTTTTCTTACCTACGTATGACCACAACGTGATTTGCCAATTTCTATTTACCCTTCATAAGGACCCTTTTCATCGAATCCGTTCCGACTAAAGTAGGAGAGACAGACACCCGCTAGCCACCTTATGCAACTAGTGCATGTCAGTCGGTGGAACCTGTCTCACGTAAGCGTACGTGTAAGGTCGGTCTGGGCCGCTTCATCCTACAATGCCGCCGAAACAAGAAACGACTAGTAGCGGCAAGAAGAATTGGCAAACTCAACGCCCACAACTGCTTTGTGTTCTACTCGTGCATAGTAACTACGCATAGGCCTAGCTCATGATGCCACTGTTGGGAATCGTAGCATAATTTTAAAATTTTCCTACGTTCACCAAGATGCATCTATGGAGTATACTAGCAACGAGGGGAAGGGAGTGCATCTACATACCCTTGTAGATTGCGAGCGGAAGCGTTCCAATGAACGTGGATGACAGAGTCGTACTCGCCGTGATCCAAATCACCGATGACCGAGTGCCGAACGGACGGCACCTCCTCGTTCAACACACGTACGGTGCAGCGACGTCTCCTCCTTCTTGATCCAGCAAGGGGGAAGGAGAGGTTGATGGAGATCCAGCAGCACGACGGCGTGGTGGTGGATGTAGCGGTTCTCCGGCAGGGCTTCGCCGAGCTTCCGCGAGAGAGAGAGAGAGGTGTTGCAGGGGAGGAGGGAGGCGCCCAAGGCTGTAGCTTGCTGCCCTCCCTCCCCCCCTTTATATAGGCCCCTTGGGGGGGCGCCGGCCCTGGGAGATGGGATCTCCAAGGGGGGGCGGCGGCCAAAGGGGGCAAGGGGTTGCCTTGCCCCCCAAGGCAAGGGGGAAGCTCCCCCTAGGGTTCCCAACCCTAGGCGCATGGGGGGAGGCCCAAGGGGGCGCCCCAGCCCACTAAGGGCTGGTTCCCTTCCACTTTCAGCCCACGGGGCCCTCCGGGATAGGTGGCCCCACCCGGTGGACCCCCGGGACCCTTCCGGTGGTCCCGGTACAATACCGGTAACCCCCGAAACTTTCCCGGTGGCCAAAACTTGACTTCCTATATATAATTCTTCACCTCCGGACCATTCCGGAACCTCTCGTGACGTCCGGGATCTCATCCGGGACTCCGAACAACTTTCGGGTTTCCGCATACATATATCTCTACAACCCTAGCGTCACCGAACCTTAAGTGTGTAGACCCTACGGGTTCGGGAGACATGCAGACATGACCGAGACGCCTCTCCGGTCAATAACCAACAGCGGGATCTGGATACCCATGTTGGCTCCCACATGTTCCACGATGATCTCATCGGATGAACCACGGTGTCGAGGATTCAATCAATCCGTATGCAATTCCCTTTGTCAATCGGTATGTTACTTGCCCGAGATTCGATCGTCGGTATCCCAATACCTTGTTCAATCTCGTTACCAGCAAGTCTCTTTACTCATACCGCAATGCATGATCCCGTGACTAACGCCTTAGTCACATTGAGCTCATTATGATGATGCATTACCGAGTGGGCCCAGAGATACCTCTCCATCACACGGAGTGACAAATCCCAGTCTCGATCCGTGCCAACCCAACAGACACTTTCGGAGATACCCGTAGTGCACCTTTATAGTCACCCAGTTACGTTGTGACGTTTGGCACACCCAAAGCACTCCTACGGTATCCGGGAGTTGCACGATCTCATGGTCTAAGGAAAAGATACTTGACATTGGAAAAGCTCTAGCAAACGAAACTACACGATCTTTTATGCTATGCTTAGGATTGGGTCTTGTCCATCACATCATTCTCCTAATGATGTGATCCCGTTATCAATGACATCCAATGTCCATAGTCAGGAAACCATGACTATCTGTTGATCAACGAGCTAGTCAACTAGAGGCTTACTAGGGACACGTTGTAGTCTATGTATTCACACATGTATTACGATTTTCGGACAATACAATTATAGCATGAACAATAGACGATTATCATGAACAAAGAAATATAATAATAACCATTTATTATTGCCTCTAGGGCATATTTCCAACAGGGGAATAATCGATGGCAATTTGATTGGTCGAGATCCGGCTCATGTTTAAAATGACACTGAGCCAGAAGGATGGATTCTAGGATCTGATTGAGGATTGAGAGCATTCACATCATATTGGATCAACGGAATCAAAATGATAATGACAAGGGATGCCAATAAGATTACGAGACTTATTGGATTAACCATAATGCAAGCAAGCAAGAATTTCAAGAGCAATAGGCTACTCAGGATTTTCGGAAGATCGAATGGTATTTCGAAGACTGTTGCATAACACATGAATCAACTTGGGATGAGTGGATACTCGGTAAGTGCGAGAAATTATCCGCAGGGTCA
The DNA here is from genome assembly GCF_018294505.1 of Triticum aestivum. Classification (NCBI taxonomy): domain Eukaryota; kingdom Viridiplantae; phylum Streptophyta; class Magnoliopsida; order Poales; family Poaceae; genus Triticum; species Triticum aestivum. The sequence goes on along the minus strand of NC_057805.1, from coordinate 451,511,096 downwards.
TTCAGATGGCAAGGAACTGCAAGGCAGTAAGCACAAAGTATTTTCGGAACAATAGAGAGAATTTTGGGGTATCTTGTAATAACAAGATCAACTAGGAATAAAAGTAAGAACGACGGGTGTATGTATTTATCCATAGGGATATTTTGGGTGGTAGGGAATTGCAAAAGCAACGGGCACAAAGTCTTGAGAGAATATCGGAGAGTAACTTCGAAATCTTCTCGTGCAGCCGGCGATCATCTGGACTGAAGGGGCTCTCCGGGGAAAGTGTTTTCGAGAACCTAAAGTTAGATTTTTAGAAAATCATTTAACCCGAATAGAAGAGAGATTAGAATCCTAGAGTATAGACGAGGAATAAAAGATCCTAATACCACCCAATGGCGACGTGGGCCCATAAGGCACACAGCCATGTTAATAAAAGTTTTGTAATGTCTAGACTCGACTTCGGCCAAGGAGTGTGGAAGGGGGATTCCTACAGGCAGTCGGCTCTGATACCAACTTGTGACACCCCGATTCAATCGTACACTAATCATAAACGCAAACGTGTACGATCAAGATCAGGGACTCACGGGAAGATATCACAACACAACTCTAAAAAGTAAAATAAGTCATACAAGCATCATAATACAAGCCAGGGGCCTCGAGGGCTCGAATACAAGTGCTCGATCATAGACGAGTCAGCGGAAGCAACAATATCTGAGTACAGACATAAGTTATACAAGTTTGCCTTAAGAAGGCTAGCACAAACTGGGATACAGATCGAAAGAGGCGCAAGCCTCCTGCCCGGGATCCTCCTAAACTACTCCTGATCGTCGTCAGCGGCCTCCATGTAGTAGTAGGCACCTCCAGTGTAGTAGGAGTCGTCGTCGACAGTGGCGTCTGGCTCCAGCATCTGGTTGCGACAACCAGGAAGAAAGGAAAGGGGGGAAAAGGGGGAGAAAAGCAACCGTGAGTACTCATCCAAAGTACTCGCAAGCAAGGATCTACACTACTTATGCATGGTTATCTGTGTAAAGGGGCAATATCGGTGGACTGAACTGCAGAATGCCAGAATAAGAGAGGGATAGCTAGTCGAAGACTACGCTTCTGGCAGCCTCCATCTTGCAGCATGTAGAAGAGAGTAGCTGGTAAGTTCACCAAGTAGCATCGCTTAGCATAATCCTACCCGGCGATCCTCTCGTGAGAGTGATCACCGGGTTATATCTGGCACTTGGAAGGGTGTGTTTTATTAAGTATCCGGTTCTAGTTGTCATAAGGTCAAGGTACAACTCCGGGTCATCCTTTTACCGAGGGACACGGCTATTCGAATAGATAAACTTCCCTGCAGGGGTGCACCACATTACCCAACACGCTCGATCCCCTTTGGCCGGACACACTTTCCTGGGTCATGCCCGGCCTCGGGAGATCAACACGTCGCAGCCCTACCTAGGCACAACAGAGAGGTCAGCACGCCGGTCTAAATCCTATGGCGCAGGGGTCTGGGCCCATCGCCCATTGCACACCTGCACGTTGCGTGGGCGGCCGGAAGCAGAACTAGCCCCCTTAATACAAGAGCAGGCTTACGGTCCAATCCGGCGCGCGCCGCTCAGTCGCTGACGTCACGAAGGCTTCAGCTGATACCACGACATCGAGTGCCCATAACTGTTCCCGCGTAGTTGGTTAGTGCGTATAGGCCAGTGGCCAGACTCATATCAAATACCAAGATCTCGTTAAGCGTGTTAATTGAAGTATCCGCGAACGCTGACCAGGGTCAGGCCCACCTCTCTCCTAGGTGGTCTCAACCTGCCCTGTCGCTCCGCCACAAAGTAACAGTCGGGGGCCATCGGGAACCCAGGCCCACCTCTACCAGGATGGAGCCACCTGCCCGTTCGGCCCCCATCTCCGAACAGTATCATAAGTAATGTAACAGTATAAAGTATATAGCATATGCCCGTGATCATCTCCCGAAGTGATCACGGCCCAGTAGTATAGCAAGGCAGACGGACAAGAGTGTAGGGCCACTGATGGAATACTAGCATCCTATACTAAGCATTTAGGATTGCAGGTAAGGGTAACAACTGTAGCAACAATGATAGGCTATGCAGCAGAATAGGATTAACAAAAGCAGTAACATGCTACACTACTCTAATGCAAGCAGTAGAGAGACGGAATAGGCGTTATCTGGTGATCGAGGGGGCTTGCCTGGTTGCTCTGGCAAGGAGGAGTCGTCAACACCGTAGTCGTACTGGGTAGCAGCGGCGTCGGTCTCGGTGTCTAGCGAGAGAAGAGGGGGAAGAAACAATAAATATAAAAGCAAACATATGCATGACGATGCATGACAAGACAATGAGCGGTGTTAGGTGTGCCCTAACGCGGTAGTAGGTGATACCGGCGAAGGGGGGAAACATCCGGGAAAGTATTCCCGGTGTTTCGCGTTTTCGGACAGATGAACCGGAGGGGGAAAGTTGCGTGTTTGCTATGCTAGGGATGTGTGGCGGACGAACGGGCTGTGTATTCGGATTCGTCTCGTCGTTCTGCGCAACTTTCATGTACAAAGTTTTTCCATCCGAGCTACGGTTTATTTTATATTACTTTTAAAAGATTTAAATCATTTTTAGGATTTATTTAATTATTTTAAATCAACATTATCCTGAATAGTGTTTGCTGACGTCATCATAACGTCAACATGACGAACGAGACCTTAGCCTGCTAACTAGCTATGCGGAGCCATCCCTTTGCAGCTAGTTTCTTAGAGGGACTATCACCGTTTAGGCGACGGAAGTTTGAGGCAATAACAGGTCTGTGAGGCCCTTAGATGTTCTGGGCCGCACGCGCACTACACTGATGTATTCAACGAGTATATAGCCTTGGCCGACAAGCCCGAGTAATCTTGGGAAATTTCATCGTGATGGGGATAGATCATTGCAATTGTTGGTCTTCAATGAGGAATGCCTAGTAAGCGCGAGTCATCAGCTCGCGTTGACTACGTCCCTGCCCTTTGTACACACCGCCCGTCGCTCCTACCGATTGAATGGTCCGGTGAAGTGTTCGGATCGCGGCGACGGGGGCGGTTCGCCGCCCCCGACGTCGCGAGAAGTCCATTGAACCTTATCATTTAGAGGAAGGAGAAGTCGTAACAAGGTTTCCGTAGGTGAACCTGCGGAAGGATCATTGTCGTGACCCTGACCAAAACAGACCGTGCATGCGTCATCCAATCCGTCGGCGACGGCACTGTCCGTCGCTCGGCCAATGCCTCGACCACCTCCCCTCCTCGGAGTGGGTGGGGGCTTGGGGTAAAAGAACCCACGGCGCCGAAGGCGTCAAGGAACACTGTGCCTAACCCGGGGGCATGGCTAGCTTGCTAGCCGTCCCTTGTGTTGCAAAGCTATTTAATCCACACGACTCTCGGCAACGGATATCTCGGCTCTCGCATCGATGAAGAACGTAGCGAAATGCGATACCTCGTGTGAATTGCAGAATCCCGCGAACCATCGAGTCTTTGAATCCAAGTTGCGCCCGAGGCCACTCGGCCGAGGGCACGCCTGCCTGGGCGTCACGCCAAAACTCGCTCCCAACCAGTCAACAGAGGTGTTGAGTGGGTCAAACTGACAGATGGGGCCCGTTGACTGGGTCAACTACACGGTCAGCAGTCAACAGTCCTGTTGACTTAGTCAAACTTACGTGTGGGTCCCACTATCATTGACTGCTTAGATAATTAACAAAAGTTAATTAAGTTAATTAGCTAATTAGGTTAATTAAACAAGATTAATTAAGTTAATTAATTCTTTAATTAACTATTTAGTTATTGTTTATTTATTTAATTTTTTTTTCATTCATTTCATTTTTTAAACATTCTGGGCGTGGGCCCCGTTTGGCAGTGGCCCAGAGGGGCATAGAGGGTTGGGCGCTAACGGGCGCGGGTTAACGGGGTGGAGCGGAGCAGAGCCATGGGGCTCGCAGGCGCGAGCGCCGGTAGCCAGGGGCCGCGCGGCAGCAGCAGGGCGCTGCGCTGGCAGGGGAGCAGGGCGGCGGAGGCGCGGT
>NC_057805.1:451496931-451506309 GCF_018294505.1 Triticum aestivum | reverse complement strand
GAGGAGGCGACACCGGCGAAGACCTCAGGCGACGGTGGACGGCGACGGGCGGCCGCAGGGCGTCGGGGGCGACGGGATCAGGGCCGATCCTGATCCAGATCGGTGGGGGAGGAGAAGGGGATCGTGGGGGGCGAGTGGGGGTGTCGGTTAGGGTTTCCGTAGGTGGGGGGGATAAGGTGAGTGGGGGTGGGGTGGTGGCCTGCTAGGCCGGAGCCCAGTGAGGGGGGGTTGCTTTTCTTTTTATTTTCTTAGTTTTTTTTGTTTTCTCTCATTTTAAAATATTTAGGCACTCTGTAAAAACGTGGTTTCTTCACCAAAAATACCTAGGCATTAATTGGCACAGTCCGAACATTTTAATTTTGATGTTTGAAATTTTTTGATGTTTGTCATATTTTGAATTTGATTTTTGAATCAGTTTTGAACTAACGCAAGATTAGCAACAGTAACGGAGGTGACATGACATCATTAGTAGAGGTTCACTATAGCTTAATTACCAGGGCGTCACAGAAGGTGACTGAACTCACATACGCCATCGGAGCAGCCGCGGAGGAGGCGTTGAACACGTCGGAGAAGAGGAGTCGTCAATTCACCGCCGTCATCAACGGTGGCTGGAGAAGTTGCGCCTCTTACCTCGTCGCCCCTGTGGATCCGCGTCGGAGGGAAAGCTCGATGGGGGGGTGGCGGGGGAGTTTTGCCGCTGCGACCACCCTGGCTATATAGGGCGACCGAATCAGCGAGCGGTGACGCGAATTCGTCCCGTCGCTTTTTCGGAGACGTGCGCGAGCTCCCGCCATCTCTGTAGGCGCAGAAGGTCAGCGCCGTGCTCCCTTCCCCTGCGTCTCTCGAGCCTGACTTGTTGGAAATTGCCGATTCGGGTGTTCCTAGTGGGCCTCACTCAAGAGTTCTTTAAGGTTCGTGTGAGCCAAGATTCTGATGCGTGCCAGACAACCAAACAACCCATTTTCTGGCTGGGTCTAATGCGAGCAACCAAACACGCCCTTAGGGCATCTCCAACGGCAACCTGCAAATTTCCCCTCGCAGCTGTCCACATACATTTTCACAACACGCCCTCTGGACACGAATGCAGAAGGACGCCATCCAACCGTAGCCGCATACATTTTCACAACAACTCAAACCAACCAGACGAAATTCGTGCAAACACGGCCGGGTTTCATATAAACATGACAGATTTCATATAAAAATGCCGGATTTTCATATAAACATGACGAATTTCATTACATTTATATCAACTAAGTGGTGCTACTCCGGCTCTGGAGGTATAATAATACCTAATCTAAATGGTTGCCCGCGGATCCCTTTGTCTTCCTCATGTCCGGGAGCCCAATCATCGGACTGCCGGGAGCCCCGAAGGTATATGCTTCAGCGCAAAGGACGACTCGCTTCCCCACCGCTCACTGGAGTGGAACCCCCGGCTGATGCTTCAGCGGGAGGGGAAGGCGGCACCTTCGCTTCCGTGGAGCCCATGCGGGATCGACGAAGGTCCTCGCAAGAGAAGAACCAGACAAGACACCGGCTGTGTACATCGGCGTCGCCTCGGCGGTGGCCTTCATGGGACCCAAGTGGCGGCGGCCTCCCGTGTTCTACTTCTCGTCGATGATGGTGGCGGACGCGGAGGCGCTAGCCACCGACTCATCGCTCTCCGCGCACCCGACTTCTGTCTCTGCCTACATGGCGCGGCCGCAGGCACGGGAGGCGCAGTCACAGGCACAGTCACAAACACGGGAGGCGCGGTCGCAGACATGGGAGACGCGGTACGACGTCGACGACAGCGACAACACCCGTGCCACCGTGCCGGCGTGGAGCAACTTGCCACTCCTCATCGAGTTGGTCTGGAGCGGTGAGTTGCTAAACCACGCGCCGGCTTGGGGCGGCAACTGGCTCCGTCGGGCTAGGAGAGGGAGGTGGAGCAGCGAGCTGGCTCGTTAGTATCCGGCGGGCTCGGCGGGCCACCCAGCCGACTTGTATGCCGGAGAACTGCTCTTCGGAAGCCATCGGAAGAGTGAGAAAATGGTGAAGGAGGAGATGGGAGAGCGGCGGAGGGGTGCGATTCTTGCCCGGCGTCTGGCCTCGTTTAAATAGAGCGCGGACAGGAGGAGCTTGCCCGGCGTTGTGTTTAATGTCGGCCCGCTCATGAACAGACGTGTGGACGAAATAGGGTTCTTAGCTTCCACACGGGTTTAATGGAGGCGTATGAATGCGGCGAGGAGGCGTGTTCAGCCAGGCATGCAGCGGGCGACGCCCCTCGGCCGGCGCGCCGTTTCTATGGCGGAGGCAATGAGAGGTCGCGTCCGCCCTGAGCCGCCTTCAATGCGGAGCGGCGCGCTCTACAGTGGCATGAATGCGGGCAGCTGACGCCGGACGAAAAGTTTGCACTGGAGGGGGAGTTTTTGGTAGGCCAGGGCAGTCAGAAACGGGTTTGGGATCGGTCTGGACTCCTGCAACCCCCTCCCGCTCCACTTTTGTCTCCAATTTGCGGGAGAAACACGTCCGGACCGTCCCGTGGACCGATACAGTTCTGTGTTAAAGGATCATGAGCAGGTTTAATGCTAGAAAAAACGAGATCTGCCTAATCATTTTGATAGATGAAGTAGTGGAAGGTCACGAAGGAATGGTTTTCGCGGTCTGTACAATTGCGGGAGGTTTGAGTATCCGGAGATGCCCTTGATATTTCGCCCATACGGATCGTACAGTATCTTAGCAATATTTGGAAGTCAGAAAAAAAGAACAAAAAGTGCGAATCTAGAGGTACCTGCGGGCACGAGATCGCCCATCCATCCGTGCGGCCGCCACCCACGGATGCCGTTAAACCCTAACTCCCATCTCCCCTATTTCTAGGGTTTTTCTCACTGCCAGCACGCCACTACCCCTCCCCACCCCCCTTCAGCAGCGCAACACACCAACGCCGCCGCCGCGCCGCCAGCCCACCGGGAGCACCGCCGGAGAAACCAGCCATGGATCGGTACCAGCGGGTCGAGAAGCCGCGGCCCGAGGCCGCCGCCATCAGCGAGAACGAGATCCGTATCACCACACAGGGCCTCATCCGCAACTACGTCACCTACGCCACCTCCCTCCTCCAGGTACCGCACCAGCCGCCACCCCCGTAGCCAGCGGATCGCGCCCCAAGGGGCCAGCCTTGAATAGGCGCCGTATCCTCGGTTAGATCTCGTGGCGGCACGTCTTAAAATGGCAAATTTGGGCGGAATATACTTCCTGACCCCATACAGCATCGAACGTGTCCGTTGATTATCGGCCTGCCACTGATATATACGGCAATGATATCTTGTTTTGCTTGCATTTTTTTCTGTGAGATTTGGTGCTGCAGTGTGATATGATTTTCCATGCCATCTTAAAAAGGAATGCCATCTGGTTAAGGATATTGTGCAATATCTAAGTTAGCGAGTAATGGATCAACGGAATGAGGACATAGCATTATGTTATCCTACTGGGTTGAGTGATCAGGGAGCTAGTTTTTTTGCTTATCTTCGATGGCAGGTGGTAGTTTTGGTATGCTAATTGGGCAGGGCCACATCAAAGCTCTAGCTAATCTGAAGATTTAAGGGCCTTCCGTGGGCTCTTTGATGTTACAGGCTTTACGATATACTCTTGTTATCTGAAATACAATAAATTCAAGCGTTCCTTTATCGAGTGCGAATGGGCATTTGTTGTTGTTTACTCTGAATGCACTGAAATCTTGAGCTTCTCGAATTTGGTTGGTTGGTACATGGGTCATCAGTCTGAATATATAACAGTTTCAATCATGTTGGCAAAGGCTTGTATTATTCTCTTGGTGTGAGCCCTTCATCGTGGAGCCAATTGCCATTAAAAGGAAATGAGATTGAAGCCAAAACATGAATGATTTTCATGCCCTGTCTATCGTTTGTTTTGTCAAACTGGTTTCCCTGCTGGTCCTTGCATGCACCTAGCTGATATTGTTTCTGTAATGCTGCCAGCAGGCTTTGCTGTTTTGCATTTTCATGGTTGCTACTTGCTATTAGTCATCGCCATTTCAGCAAGTTATAGCCCTCTTTTGTTGTAGGTGCGATATCGCACCACTTCCTGGAGTCTGTTTATTTTGTAACAATTGTCTCAAAGTTGGGGGGTGCCACTCAGTCTAAAGTTCTCAACGTTGATCCATAGAAGGGCCACACATCCATGTATTCCTTCTTTCTATCAAGGAGGATGCATCATGTAACAATGTGGTAATTCCACTGTTCTTCTACAACCATGACCTGCTACGCCACTTCTGCTGGGGGTATAGTTTATTACTGTGTGATATGTGGTGCCATCTGTACTTAGCTAACTATTACAGCTCACCCGTATCACATGTGCTTGTATGCATATGGATCTTATAAGTTGTTCAAATCAGGAAAAACGGGTGAAAGAAATTGTGTTGAAGGCCATGGGACAAGCTATCAGCAAGACAGTGGCTATTACTGAGATCATAAAGGTTGGTCTGTTATTAGCTCTCTTTTGATACCATCGTTTAGACTTCTTAAAATTGACTAGCTCCATCTAATCACAGAAAAGGATCCCTGGGTTGCATCAAGATACAACAATCAGTTCAGTCAGTATTACTGATGTATGGGAACCCATTGAGGAAGGCCTTGTACCGTTAAGTATTGCAAAACTATATTGCTTGCTGATTCCTTGGATCACTCTCTTTGTTAGTGTTTTTATATATGTCATCTTGTTGCAGATTGGAGATGACTCGTCATGTTTCAATGATCTCGATCTCCTTGTCGCCTAAGGAGCTTGACACAAATTCACCCGGGTATTATGTTTGACATGTTTTCCTTCCCATGATTTATTTTGAAGCATCTAGGATGCTCTACCTTGATTTCATGTGTATTATAATATACAGTTTTATGTGATCTTGTAGATATCAAGCTCCATTGCATGCAGAGCCACTTAAACCTAGGTACCAGCAAGTTCAGCGATATCAACAACAGCACCAGCCAAGACAAAATCAAGTTCAAACAGGTGAACATACAATCACTAGATGTAGTTTGTCTATGTTACTGATTACTAACTTGTTCCATATGCATTGAAGATTCATATGTACGTGGAAGAGGCAGAGGGAGAGGAAGGGGCTTGGGTGGTAGGGGAGGGTATGGTGGAGGTTATGGTGGGTATGATAATAACCAAGGAGGTTATGGTGGATATAGCAACCAGGGAGGATACGGCCACAACCAAGGTGGGTATGGCAATCATGGAGGATACGGCCACAACCAAGGTGGGTATGGCAACCAGGGAGGTTATGGCAACCAGGGAGGGTACAGCCAAAACCAAGGTGGCTATGGAGGGGGTTATGGTTATGACCAAGGTGGATATGGGGGATATGGTAAGTTCTATCATAGATTTTTTTTGTTTACTGTTATTCAAGCTTGCCCATCACAAGTATTTATGATAATCTAATCCTTACAGAAGTGGAGTATAGTGTCGACTGTTTCAGTTGATTAGTTTTTGGATGCTTTTTTGGGTCTTCCCCGAAGATCTCGTATACATTATACATACACAACTGTGTTCTCACCATTTTATCTCGTCAGATAATGGTGGCTGGAATTACAACCAGAACAGAGGCCGTGGTGGCGGTGGGCGAGGAAGAGGCAACTGGGGATACAGTGGTATGTACAATCGCAGCAACATACAGTCTATTTAGGCATGAATTGAACTTTCTGTTGGTACCACCTATCTTGTGCATTTACTCCATCTCGTTACAAATCTAAGTAACAATAATTTCTGCTGCTGACTGATGCCTCCATTATGGCAGAACTTCAGTGAATAGTATTGGTGACGATACAACAGGGTTTTAATCACCAATAATAAGATTTCAGTGCTAATCTGATTTCCCTTTTTCTTTTCTTGCTCAGTCACATGAGCATTGTGGGATAAACACATTTGGGAAATGAGTTATACATATTGGTGAACAAAGAATAATTTCTTCACACATTACTTATTGCTTTATCTCAAGTTATATATTTAGACCATGTACATGTGTACTGTAATCATTTTCCAAGCCTGGACTTGTATTTGAAACAATGATTGAAACGATAACTGTATATGCTTTAGAGAAAGGATGCAAGTTTAAATGATCGCTGTCCTGGGCATTAATTCAAAAGGTTTGGAGCTTGCTTGTAGATTTAATAAGTCTTTAAACAATACAGCACCATGTATCAGGTTCGGTTGTCTTGTTCTTGCATAACAAGTCTGTAAACAATCAATCGTGGAATCTGTCCATCACAGGTCCAGGATACGAGCGCGGTGGACGAGGTGCAGGTGGCCCAGGCGGCAGGGGCTACGTGCGGGGCCGTGGTCGGATGGGTCCTGGCCGCGGGCGGGGCAACCAGAACTATTAGGTCACATAGTGCTGTATTGTTGCAAAAAAAAAAAGAGAGAAAAAGGTACGCGTTCTGTGAATCGGAACCGAACCTTGTGCTGTTTCATTGTGAACCATCGACTAGGCTTCCCAGTTTTTAGCTATAATCGCCAATGGTATCTGTACCATTGCTTCCATTCTGTGGGATTTTGACAAGCATGTTATGTTGTTCCTGGGACACCTTTACTGTATCTAAGAGTGCAGTTTTGAATAGTAGTTAATCTGTTTCCCAGCTTCCCCCTTCCTATCTCCTTCCCATCTATCTATGCTATATACCCGCAAAAAAATAAATCTATGCTATAAAATTGATGTTTGGCCTGGGAAAGGATTTGTAGCCTACTGACCTGGGTGAAGAGAAACTGAAGCTTCTGTGCTGTAAAAACTATAGACCCAATCCAGGTTGCTCAAATTAGCAAAATCAGCTGGAAATCTAGTTTGACGCTCTACGATAGACCCTGACCGCTTCCAAAGGCCACCGGACATATTGATTCCTGAATCTAGCTTGTCGGGTCTGTTTGGATTGAAATTTGATAGTTTTTGTAGGATTCCAATTCACAATAATTTTTCTATGTGAGCTCACCAGTTTTGTAGAATAAATTTGTACACTTCAATTTTATACTCCTATAAGACTAGCAAAAAGAGAGAGAGAGAAAAAACAACCCTCTCATATCAGCTCTGTAACTTACTTTTAAGACAATGACTTATTATTGAATAATTCATGAAAAGGCTTAAATAAAAATTATTCGAAACCCTTGATTTTGTGAGCATGTTTTTGTAATATACCAAACATGCCCGGTCATTGCAATGAGAGAGTAGAAAACAATATCTTGCCATTTAGCAATTCCAGCATCAGGTGACACGTTTATCTAGCAAATATGTTCGTGCATTGCAGCAGGAGAAACGAATTCCCACTAACGATCGATTTATTTTTTGCTTTCGGAAAACATGAATATTCTCTACTTTTAAAAAATGACATTTTTAAAAAATTGAACTTTTTATTAAGTTGGAACATTTTTCTGAACTTAAATTTTTTAACACATGATTTTTATTTAATATTTAATGAATCCTCTCTTCCTATCACATGCGTGCGCTGGGTCAATTCGACAGACTGCGCGTGACCGGTTTGCAGGTAATGGGATCACACCCTCCCATCGGCAATTTCACTTTTTTTGCCAGCTCTCCGGGCCTTGGCCACAGTGCGCTGTCAGGTGGACTTCCTCCGTTGGGCTAAAACGGATGGCAAGTAACGAAACCAAATAGCATACATGAAATTAATTAAAGCGGGACCAAGTAGATAATGGAATCAAACCCCTCCCATCGGCAATTTTATTTTTTTCTAGCTCTCTAGGCCTGGGCCACAGTGCGCCGTCAGGTGGGCTTCCTCCGTTGGGCCAAAACAGGTGGCAAGTAATAATGAAATCAAATAGTAAAAGTGAAATTAATTAAAATGGGACCAAGCAGGTAATGGGATCAAACGGAGTCATTTTTGCAAAGCTTCGAGGCTATGATAGAGTTGTCATGGAGACAGATTGTATGGAGATCGTTGATCCCTGGAACTCGCGCATGTTCATCGAGCTGTGGTGGTGCCTATCTTGACCGAAATTGGGGAGCACGCTTCTAGTTTCTCTTCGTTTTTAGTTCAACATGTTCATAGGTCAGCAAACTTTCCTGCCCATCATTGTCCAAGGCAAGCTAGCACTTTGGAGGTTACAGACTGTTGGCTTGATATCACCCCTCGTTTTCTTGTAACTAGCCTCATGGCAGATACTGCCGGGGTCTTTGATGTTGAATAAAGCTGCCCAGAGTTAGGCTAAAACGGGTGGCAAGTAACGAAACCAAATAGTATAGGTAAAATTAATTGAGCGGGACCAAGCAGGTAATGCGATCAAACCCTCGAATCGGCAAAAATAATAATAATTAGCCAGCTGTCCGGGCCTGGGCCACAGTGTGACCGTGAGGCGGGCTTCCTCCGTTGGGCCAAACATGGGGTAAGTAACGACACCAAATAGCATACGATAAAATTAATTGAATCGGGACCAAACGAAGCGGGACGAAACCAAAAATATCACCTCGCTTTAATAGTATTTATTATTATTATTATTATTTATTAGTAAATATAAATATATATATATATATATATATATATATATATATATATATATTAGTAAGATGTGGAAATTTGCACTAGTGCTTTACATAAACTTTTCCACCGCAATAACTGGCAGCCGTTTCTCAGGGAGGAGGCACTATTTCGGCCTTTTCTCAGGGAGGTGGCAATAACTGGGCCTAGTATAGTACACCTCCCAGCCTGATCACTATTTTGCAAAAAAAATCCAACTTTTTGCCATTATAAAAACAGCAGCTAAAATGACTATTCCTCTAGATAATTGCCATCCCCAAAAAACAAAATTTTACTCTACAAAAAGTTTTCAAAAAATTGCGAGTGACACATTTGATTACTTTTTTTTAAATGAATTTTGTTCATGAGATGTTTCGTGCCATGTCACTGCAGAAAAATGCCATGTTTGTGAGAATATTTATTCTTTGTTTTTGCCATGGACCAATAAAAATGCCATGTCACAGTTAAAAAATCTAAAAGTTTGCCATGCTCTTAATAATACAAATGTCATCATCTTAATAATAAAAATGACATGTTATTAATAATTAAACTATCATGTACAAAAACAAACTTGACTTGTGAATATTAGAAAAAAAAGTTTAAATTTGCCATGTGAGAAAGTTCAAAAAATTATAAAAGTTGCCATGCATTTTCTTATACCTAAGCAAAAAAACAAACAAACAAATTTTGTCATCTACCAACAAAAGGAGAACAACAAGGAGGGACCACGATTCGAGCCCAGGTCTCATGACACTAGCCAATGCGGTGGGCGGTATTGTTTTGAATGGGATAATGTTCGTCGGGTTTTGTATCACAGCGAATGAGTTTAAAATCTGATGTGTCTCCTATCTCTTTCGCCAAG